>NW_026867618.1:1032554-1184260 GCF_020745735.1 Hemiscyllium ocellatum | reverse complement strand
TTCTTTATTGATACAAAACAAAATGTGCATTCTTTACTTTTGTATCATAAAAGGTCGTTCGATGTTTATATTTTAATTCAGTTATTGTTCAGTTGAATAATTGTAGCTCATACCTTATTATTGCCCAATTCACAAGCATGGCAATCTCCTGACTATTGTCCAGGTCAGTAAACCAATCACTTTGCATCATGACCGATATTAAAAGTGGATTCCAAAAAGGTGAATTGAGGTACAGTGCTACTGGACCTCACAATTGCATGTAGCACTCAGAGAGCCATTGGCCTGGTCCTGAATCTGTGAAGAGAGTTTCCAACCTGTGTCAGGGCAGTCATATAAATATTCCCTCACAGAGAACCATTTGGAATCCACCTTGAGCAGGAGAAAACTAGCCAACAGGCTATCACTGCTCTCAGTGTAGGTACAAATTCTATCTAAATTAGATACCAATGACTGACCAGGAACCATGCCTTACAAATTCACCCTCAGTCACAGCCTGGCCCAGGGAGCAGATGTATGGACACGGAGTATCAGAATCACATCGCAAAAGTTACTTATGGTGATGACAACTGGCACGTTACCCAGACTCCGTACATCTGCACCCTGGACCAGACACTGGGTGAAAACGTTTACAATTGACAGTCTATTGCAACATTTTGTGTCTCACAGTAAACCCTCTGAAACTATATCCAACAAATGTACCTTCACGTTCAAAAGTTAAAAATAAAATTATACATGGCTGTGGATGGTCAGATACTAATTCATAGGTTACCCAGCAGAATGCATCTGAAGAAACCACGAGCAAACGGCAAGCAAAAAATCGTTTTAATAACTGAACTTGGTGGATTTTGTCTGGTCTAGATAACCACACATATTGTGCTGACACTCAGGTGAATGCAACACTTACATCAAAACTGAAAGTCTTGGTCTAACGCCTTTAACCCTGTATTCTTTATATAAATTCAATCTTCCAAAATAAATTGCTTCACACTTTATCACGTTGAACTCTACCTGCCACTTATCAGCCCAGCTCTGCATCCTGTCAATATCCTGATGCAACCTACAATAGGCCTCCATACTATCCACAACCCCACCAACCTCCGTGTCATCGGCAAACTTACTAACCTACTTGTCCACTTCCTCATCAAAGTCATTCATAACAATCACAAAGAGCACAGGTCCCAGAGCCGATCGCTGTGGAACACCACCACTGGTCACTGAGATCCAGGCTGAATACTTTCTATCAACTACCATCTTCGGTCTTCTATGAGCCAGCCACGCCCATATCCAGAGAGCCAAATTTCTCTGCGCCCAATGCTTCCGTACCTTCTGAATGACCCTACAATGGGGAATGCCTTGCTAAAATTCTTGTTCACCACATCTACTAGTCTACCTTCATTCACGTGTTTTGTTTATATCTTCAAAGAATTCAATAAGGTTTCTGAGAGATGACCTGCTCCTCACAAAGCCATGATGACTATCTCTCATCAAACTATCATTTTCTAAATAATTGTAAATACACTCCCTCAGAAATGCCTGCAATACTTTGCCCACTACTGATGTAAGACTGACTGTTCGGTCATTCCCAGAGTTATCCTTATTCCCTTTCCTGAACAAGGGAATGACATTTGTTAGCATCCAATCATCTGGCTGGCACTGCTCCAGTGGACAGTGAGGACGCAAAGATCATCGCCAAAGGCACGCCAATCTCTCCCGTCACTTCCTGGAGTAACCAAGGGTATACCCCATCTGTCCCAGGGGATTTATCTCTCCTTATATTTGTAATTCATTCAATCAGTATGTACTTCCCTTCAACTTTTCTACACCCTGTCCAACCAACTGATTGGCTGCTTTCCATTTCAGTGCAACATACAGTGCTGCCTTCCTGAGTAAGTACAGTTCATAACATTCTGCGAATCATGGAATGAAAAAATAAAGGAATGCATCAATGCCTTTCTGATGAAGAGTTTATGACCGAAACAAAGACTCTACTGCCCCTCGGGTCCTGCCTGACCTGCTGTGCTTTTCCTGCACCACACTTTTTGACTCTGATCTCCATCAACTGCAGTCCTCACTTTCTCCATGACTGAGGGCTGTCCCCTCCGCACACTAGCAGGGAGTTAACCATCAGAAACTCATTGTATGTGGAGCTGGCTGCTCAGTTCTGGAAAGTTGTACTTGATGAACATTTTATTAAAAAAATGAAATTACAATTCCACAGATATTCATTCAGTGCCAGAGTTAGAGTTGTGGTTCATGGTTTGAGCAGCTTGATAACAAACAGGAAACGACTGAAGAACTCCGAGGTACAGGGTTTTCCACGTATTATATTCCAGCTTACGTTAATGCTTGGAGTATTATCAGACAGGCTGACAGATGTGATAAGAGAATGAGTTGACATGTGGAGTTGTAACATTTTTACCATCACAGAGACCTGTTTGAGGGAGGTCAGGGCTAACAACTCAATACTCTGTTGTACTGGAACTGTAGGCTGGACAGGGCATGGTGTTAAAGAGGTTGTGCTGTTGCATTATTAATTAACAAGTCAGTTACTGCTGAAAGGAAGGGTCTTCAAATGAGGCTTTGTGGGTCAAAATGATGACGGACAAACTGCTTTTTAAAGCACATTTTAGCTTACAGTGTGGAAACTGGCCCGTCCACCCAACAAATCCACACAGACACTCCGAAGAGCAACATTAATATTGACAAGTCGCCAGGCCCGGATCAGATTTGTCCTCGGCTGCTTTGGTAAATGACAAATGTGATTGCTTCGCTGCTTGCGAAGACCTTTGCATCCTCGCTCTCCACTGGAGTTGTACCTGCGGACTGTAGAGAAGCAAATGTAATTCCTCATTTCAAGAAAGGAAATAGGGGAATCCCCGGCAATTACAGTCCAGTAAGTCTCACATCTGTCGTCTGCAAGGTGTTAGAAAGGATTCTGAGAGATAGGATTTATGACCATCTGGAAGAGCATGCCTTGATTAAATGCAGACAACACGGCTTTGTGAGGGGCAGGTCATGATGAGGGTAGAGCTGTGGATGTGTTGTATATGGATTTCAGCAAGGCATTTGATAAGTTCCCCATAGTAGGCCCACTCAGCAGGTCAGGAGGAATGGAACACCGGGGAACTTAGCTGCCTGGATACAGAATTGGCTGCTCTACAGAAGACAGCGAGTGGTAGTAGAAGGAAAATATTCTGCCTGGAAGTCACTGGTGTGTGGTGTTCCACAGGGCTCTGTCCTTGGGCCTCTACTGTTTATAATTTTTATTAATGACTTGGATGAGCTCATTAATAAAATTGAAGGATTGGTCAGCAAGTTTGCAGATGACACAAAGTTTTGAGGTGTCATTGACGGAAGAGAAATGTTGTAGGCTGCAGCGGGACATTGACAGGATGCACAGATGGGCTGAGAGGTGGCAGATGGAGTTCAACCTGGATAAATGCGAGGTGATGCATTTTGGAAGGTCGAATTTGAAAGCTGAGTACAGGATTAAGGATAGGATTCTTGGTGTGGAGGAACAGATGGATCTTGGTGTTCAGATGCATAGATCCCTTAAAATGGCTACCCAAGTGGAAATGGTTGTTAGCATATGGTGTATTGGCTTTCATTAACAGGGGGATTGAGTTTAAGAGTCGTGACATCTTGTTGCAGCTCTATAAAACTTTGGTTAGACTGCACTTGGAATACTGCGTCCAGTTCTGGTCACCCTATTATATGAAAGATGTGGATGCTTTGGAGAGGGTTCAGAGGAGGTTTACCAGGATGCTGCCTGCACTGGAGGGCTTACCTTATGAAGAGAAGTTGATTGAGCTTGGACTTTTTTCATTGGAGAAAAGAAAGAGGAGAGGGGATCTAATTGAGATATACAAGATAATGACCGATATAGATAGAGTTGAAGGGCAGAAATGGGTAACACGAGGGTTCATAGTTTTAAGCACGTTGGAGGAAAGTATAGAGGGGATGTCAGAGGCGGGATATTTACGCAGAGAGTTGTGAGAGCATGGAATGCGTTGCCAGCAGCAGTTGTGGAAGCAAGGTCATTGGTGGCATTTAAGAGACTGCTGGACATGCATATGGTCACAGAAATGTGAGGATGCATACATAAGGATCAATGGTCGGCACAACAACGTGGGCTGAATGGCCTGTTCTGTGCTGTACTGTTTTATGTTCTATGTTCTGTGTTCTATTTTCAAAGTCCTTGTACTTAATAATAACTTGGTCTTGGGTGTGGAAATGAGACCCATCATTTCAATGCTCCATACTGTGAGTTGTGCACTGTTGTCATCATATTTATATAAAAATGAACTGAATAAAGGTGGTGGTGCTGTTGGGTTGTGTTTATTGGACAATCTAAAAATTGGTATTACGAAAGAATGTCGGACCTTCAGTAAAAAGGCTTTGTTGTTAATGGTTAGAACAATGCTGCAAGCATTTACACAGAGATTTCCAGTTCAAGTCACATACAAGAATGTTGGGCTGGGCTGATGCCGGCCATCAATGGAGCTGCACAATTCTGTTTGGATGCTGACATTGTGGAGATAACATACGCTGGATGTGGTTTATGAGGGATTCAATGTAAGATGTCATGTGCTGCAGGAACCCGTCACCGTTATAACACATTCATTCAGGATTAGGTCCAAGGCACAGAATTACAGAGTTTAGGTGGCATATCAGAAGGGCTAAACTTGCAAGACATGGTTGTTTACAGGTCATTGTTACAAATATTGAAGTGCATTTGGACCAGCGCCATGTGCTAGTTCATTGATCAGTCTGCGCCAAACCCATCTCCCTGTTGTTCAGGTATGTCTCTAACCAGTTTATTGTAAGGGATTGTGTGAGTAACTGCCCAGCTCCAGTTTGGAAGCTCCCTGGACAGATTTTGGAGATGGCCAGTGTTTTGGAGGTCGTGGTGAGAGCCATAAATCTGTGTCTGAATGTAGGTTTTTTCTCAATTTCATTTCCAACAGCTTTGCTGCCTGCAAGATGGTGTGTTCACTGAACTGAGCATGAATCGGCTGTTTACTACAGTCACTGAACTGTAATAGTTAGGTGTGCGCTCTGGTAATTCAATTATTGTTCACTTCAATTGCTTCCAAGTGAAAAACAATGATTTGGTTTATTTTTAAAATATGTAAGAAACAAAGTGATATTAACTCTTCTTTATACAGAATGTAAAAGTGACCTGTTGTGTATTTCCCACAGACTAATCAAGCAACAATCAGATATTGTCTGGAAAGCAAGATTATGTGAACAGGACTATTTCCCAGGCAACATCACCATCCTCTCTGGTAGGTTCGTCCCACAGAAACGACACAGCCAGGCAGAAGAGGGCAGTTCCTTGGCATATAGTCAATATAGTTTGGCGTGGTGGCTCAGTGGTTAGCACTGCTGCCTCACAGCACCAGGGACCCAGGTTTGATTCCAGCCTTAGGCAACTGTCTTTGTGGAGTTGGCACATTCTCCTGTGTCTGCGTGGGTTTCCTCCCACAGTCCAAAGATGTGCAGCTCTGGTGAATTGGCCATGGTAGTGGGTTGCTCTTTGGAGGGTTGGTGTGGACTGATTGGGTCGAAGGGCCTGTTCCCATCCTGTGGGTAATCTAATCTAATCTTAATTGATGCTGGATCCTGTGGCGGCTAGACTGCTGTGTGGCAGGTTATGGGGAGCCAATAACAGGGAACCATATAATTGACCACATCATCACCAATCAGCCTGCTGCAGATATACCCCTCCATGTCCTATATCGGTAAGAATGGTCACTGCACAGTCCTTATGGCGAGCAAGGGCTAACTTCACATTTTCCAGACCTTCCTCACCATGACATGTACTGAATGGTACAGACTTTAAACAGATTAAGCAACTAATGACGATGCATCCATGAGGTACAATGGCCTATCGGCGGCAGCAGAATCATATTCTGTACAACTCATGGAGTCTGCAAATTCCTGGACCGACGCACCTCCCACTGTACATTAACCATCACATCCCGACCTACCTCCCCCTGTACAGTAACCATCACGGCACGACATAGCCCTCACTGCACAGTAACCATCACGATGTGACATGCCTTCCACGGTACAGTAACCATCACGGTTCGACATACCTCCCACTGTACAGTAACCATCACGGCCCGACATACCTCCCACTGTACAGTAACTATCACGGCCCAACATACCTCCCACAGTACAGTAACCATCACGGCCTGACATAGCCCCCACTGTACAGTAACTATCACGGCCCAACATACCTCCCACTGTACTGTAACCGTCACGGTGTGACATACCTCCCACTGTATAGTAAACATCACGGCCCGACATACCTCCCACTGTACAGTAACCATCACGGCCCGTCATACATCCCAATGTACGGTAACTATCACGGCCCAACATAGCCCTCACTGCACAGTAACCATCACACCCCCGCACACCTCCCACTGTACAGTAACTATCACGGCCTGAAATACCTCCCATAGTACAGTAACCATCACACCCCGACACACCTCCCACTGTACAGTAACCCTCACGGCCCGACATACCTCTCACTGTACAGTAACCATCAAGAGCTCAGTGCTTAGCACTGCTGCCTCACAGCACCAAGGTCCTAGGTTCAATTCCGGCCTTGGGTGTCTGTCTGTGTGGAGTTTGTACCTTCCCCCCATGTCTGAGTTAGTTTCCTCCGGGTGCTCCGGTTTCCTCCCACAGTCCAAAGATGCGCAGGTCAGGTGAATTCGCCACACTAAATTGCCCATAGTGTTCGGTGAATTAGTCTGGGTTAAATAAAGGGTAGGGCAATGGGTCTGGTTGGGTTACTCTTCTGACGGTTGGTGTGGACTTTTTGGGCTGAAGGACCTGTTTCCACACCGTAGGGAATCTAATCTAACCTCCAAGGTTCAAGTCAGGAATATGATGGAATAATCACTTGTCTGAATGTGTACAGCTCCAACAGCATTCTAATATGGACTTAATAGCAACAGGAAACACAGTTGTGTGGGGAATATCCTGTCTCAAAAACTTGATTGATTGTTTTGAGGAGGAGACAAAATTGATTGATGAGGGCATGAGGTTGGACGTTGGCCGTTTGGACCTAAGCAAGGCCTTTGGTATGACTCCTTCTGGCAGGCTCATACAGAAGGTGAAGTGAAATGGGATCAGCGGTCAGTTACTAAGATGGATAAAGACCGGCTCGGTCATAGAAGACAGAGTAGTGGTGGAATAGTGTTTTTGTGACTGGAGATGTGTAAATAGATTGTCAGAGTTGCAGATTGTGAGGATGATTGCCAGAGAATACAGCAAGATATAGGTCAGCTGCAGACTTGGACAGAGAAAACGCAGATGTAACTTTATCTGGACAGTTGCGACGTGATGCGTTTTAGAAAGTCTAATGTAGGAAATAAGTATAAAGTGGATGGAAAAACTACTGGCCGCATCGACATCCGAAGGGATCTTGGTGTACAGCTCCACAGTTCCAGGAACGTGGCAACATGAGTGGTCAGGGTGATCAAGAAGACTGATGGCAAACTTGCAGACATGCATCAGAGCATGCAGTGTGAAAATTAGCAGGTCATATTGCAGCTGTAGAGAAACCTAGTTCGGGCACATTTAGAATATTGTGTACATGACTGGTTGCCACACCGGCAAAATGACGTGGAAGTGTTAGAGAGGGTATGGAAATGTTTTACCAGGATGTTGCCTTGTTTGGAGGGTATTAGCCAGAAGGAGAAATTGAACAAACATGGTTTGTGTGCACCTGGGCATCATTGGCTATGGGGCTACCTGATAGATATTTACAAAATTATCAGAGGCATAAATAGACGGACAGTTAGAAGCTTTTTTTTCCAAAGTCGAAATATCAATTACTCATGACCGTAGGTTTTAGGTAAAAGGGAGAAAGTTCAGGAGATATGATCGGCAAGATTTTTTTTTGCTTTTCCAGACAGAACGTGCAAGTGCCTGGAATGCACTGATATAGGAGAAGGAGCCAATATAGCAAGGTTTAAGAGGGATCTTGGCACAAATATGAGTGAGCAGGGAACAGAATGACGTAGAGGGTGTCGGCGCAAAAACTTTCATATTAACTTTAGAACGGCATCATGTGTCAGTGTGGGCTTGCTGGCATGAAGGGTCTGTTCCTGTGCTGGACTACTCTTTAAAACAAGATTTGAGTGCAAGAGTTGCAAGATGTTGACTGAATGATGACTGATGATCAACAACCTCATCAACTTGCAGCTTCAAACCCTCCCTCCCACAGCAGGGAAACTCAATATGGAGAATTGGACGTGAAAGTCAGAGCTGGGAACTGGTGACTCCATCTCGCCCCTCGCTCCTGCAGCCTTCTATCTTGGACACTCGCGTCTTGGGGGAACACTGCACAGACAGAAGCTGCATGTACTCCACACCCACCTATGCTGGCATCTGTCACACGCCAGCCTCATCATGCCGTCCCAGCACATCTCCGACCCATTGACAGAACACTTTTGTACTTCAATGCTGCAGCTCAGGGTGCACTGAAAACTCTCAGTGCAATGCTGCTGCAAGGACACCGTGCTCAGGGACACACACCCAGCTCATGGACTGTCCCTGTGGGCTGCTCCCTCGGTGTTTGTACGCACTCACTTTGAACTGACTTGAATGCTTGAATTATTGCCTTGCCTTACCCTGCCCTCAGCAATGCTTCCCCTCAACCAGAGCTACCAGGCTCACCAGCCTGCTGTATTGTCTTGGTGTTGTGGTTCTGTTCGCCGAGCTGGGACATTGTGTTGCAGACGTTTCGTCCCCTGTCTAGGTGACATCCTCAGTGCTTGGGAGCCTCCTGTGAAGCGCTTCTGTGATGTTTCCTCCGGCATTTATAATGACTTGTATCTGCCGCTTCCGGTTGTCAGTTCTTGCTGTCCGCTGCAGTGGTCAGTATATTGGGTCCAGGTCGATGTGCTTATTGATTGAATCTGTGGATGAGTGCCATGCCTCTAGGAATTCCCTGGCTGTTCTCTGTTTGGCTTGTCCTATAATAGTAGTGTTGTCCCTGTTGAACTCATGTTGCTTTTCATCTGAGTGTTTGGCTACTAAGAATTGCTGGTCATGTCGTTTCCTAGCTAGGTGGTGTTCATGGATAGAAACCGTTAGCTGTCTTCCTGTTTCTCCTATGTAGTGTTTTGTGCAGTCCTTGCATGGGATTTTGTACACTACATTGGTTTTGCTCATGCTGGGTATTGGGTCCTTCGTCCTGGTGAGTTGTCTGAGAGGGGCTGTGGTTTGTGTGCTGTTATGAGTCCTAGTGGTCGCAATAGTCAGGCTGTCAGTTCAGAAATGTTTTTGATACATGGTAGTGTGGCTAGTCCTTTGGGTTGTGGCATGTCCTCATTCCGTTGTATTTCCCTTAGGTATCTGTTGAGGAAATTGCGGGGTTATCCGTTTTTGGCGAATACATTGTATATGTGTTCTTCTTCCTCTTTTTGCAATTCTGGTGTACTGCAGTGTTTTGTGGCCGTTTGAACAGGATCTTGATGCAACTTCTTTTGTGTGTGTTGGGTGGTTGATTTCATAGTTTAGGACTTGGTCTGTGTGTGTGTGGCTTTCCTGTATAGCATTGTGGTGAATTCTACTTTCGGTGTTCTCTGTACCATCACATCTAAGAATGGGAGTTGGTTGTCCTTTTCTTCCTCTCTCATGAATCGGAATCCTGTGAGTGTGGCGTTGATAATCCAGTGTGTATTCTCAGACGCACACAACAGACACACAAGTATAGACAAGAAATTGAGCTCCAAAAATCGTTAATTTTAAAAACCACCATTCAGGAATGGACCCGGACCATAGAACAGGCCGTCACCATAAGGCAGAACAGAACCACACAACGCAAAAAAAGACGGCACTAAAAGAAAAAAAGGCCAAACTAACACACAACAGAGAGGACACCACAAACCACTCTTGGGTTAGAAATCTCTCCCACAGACAGATCACAGACATGGAAAGAACAATACTGGCCAAGGGTCTCAACTACAACCACAGGGACACCAAGACAGCAGACTTCCTAGCAGCACTAGAGTGCACACTCAGAAACAATGGACTGACAGAAGAGACACAACAAACAGTGAGACAAAGTATCGTACCCCTGATAACAAGGAAAAGACAAACACATAACCTCAACAACAAGGAGAGGGAAGCACTAAAAGCACTAAGAAACGATAAGAACATAATCATACTACCAGCAGATAAAGGCAGAATGACGGTCATTCTGGACAAAGCAGAGTACATCCAAAAAGCGCAACAGCTATGTGCAGATACCAACACCTACCAAAAGAGGGAGTTATACCCCACCCCACAACTCACCAAGAGGATAAACAACACACTGAGGAACCTACAAAAAAACTGACAGATAACCAGGCTTTACCGACAGAGAATGAAATCTGAAAGCAACAACACCGCTAGATTCTATGGACTACCTAAAGTGCACAAACCAGACATCCCACTCAGACCCATAGTATCACTACCAGGGACACCATCACACAAACTGGCTAAAGAACTACAGCTGAAACTGAAACACCAATTCAGCGGATCCAGACACTCTATCCAGTCAACACAGGAATTCTTGGACATCATCAGAGATATACACATAGACAAGGAAGAAACTATGGTCTCATTCGACGTAACGGCACTGTTCACCTCTATCGACAAAACGACAGGGAAACAACAGCCAACCTGCTGGACATTCAGAACAGACAACAGGACGGGGAACCTATCAACAAAGACGGCATACTCAAACTACTGGACCTGTGCCTCACAACACACTTCACATTCAACAACCAAATATATGAACAAATCAACGGCACACCAATTTGCTCATCCATCTCTGGAATAGCAGAAGTGATAATGCAAAGATTAGAACAAACAGTCTTACCGCAAATTCAATCCAAACTCTGGGTCAGATATGTGGATGACAACTTTGTAATCATTAAGAACACACCAGTTCATCAACGCCACACACACAGGAATCCGATTCACTGGAGAGGAAGAAAAGGACAACCAATGCCCATTCCTAGTCGTGATGGTACAGAGAACACCGAACGGAGAATTCACCACAAAGGTATACAGGAAAGCCACACACACAGACCAAGTCCTAAGCTACGAAAGCAACCACGCCAACACACACAAAAGAAGTTGCATCAAGACACTGTTCAAAAAGGCCACAACACACTGCAGTACACCAGAACTGCAAAAAGAGGAAGAAGAACACCTATACAATGTATTCGCCAAAAACGGATACCCCCACAATTTCATCAACAGATGCTGAAAGGAAAGACAACGGAATGAGGACATGTCGCAACCTAAAGGACTACCATACATCAAGAATACTTCTGAACTGACAGCCAGAATACTGCGACCACTAGGACTCATAACAGCACATGAACCAACAGCCACTCTCAGACAACAACTCACCAGGACGAAGGACCCGATACCCAGCATGAGCAAAACCAACGTAGTGTCCAAAATCCGATGCAAGGACTGCACAAAACACTACATAGGACAAACAGGAAGACAGATGATCCGCATCCATGAACACCAACTAGCCAGGAAACGACATGACCAGCTATCCTTAGTAGCCACACACTGAGATGACAAGCAACATGTGTTCGACTGGGACAACACTACTATTATAGGACAAGCCAAACAGAGAACATCCAGGGAACTCCTGTAAGCATGACACTCATCCACAGATTCAATCAATAAGCACATTGACCTGGACACAATTTACCAGCCACTGCAGTAGACAGCTGGAACTGACAACCGGAAGCGGGAGATACAAATCACTATAAATCATAGAAGCGCTTCACAGGAGGCTCCCAAGCACTGAGGATGTCACCTAGACAGGCGACGAAACGTCTGCAACACAAATTCCCAGCTCGGCGCACAGAACCACAACAGGGAAGAGCTGCTTTCATGCAAATCCACATTTTGTATGTGGGAACTGCTTATTAAATCCTGACAGCAAAACCATCTGGTGAACGTCGTCCCGACTGCTCGAATTTCAATCTATTTTGTTTGAACAGATATTTCAAGGCCGCTGCATATTAGACAACAGGAAGAGATAAAGGATGATTTTGCACTGTGTCCTTCGCAGGACCAGCTTGTCTCCCCAGGCACCTAAAGTCTTTATTGTGGGTCAGAGAGCTTCAAAATTAATAGAGCACTGAAGGAGGCCATTTAGACTATTGTACACCGACGAGCTCTCCAACATCACAACTTGAAAACGGAGAGAACAGAGTGTGTGTGTCTGTGTGCGTGTGCGTGAGAGAGAGAAAAAATAACAGGCAAAAAGGGAGTGAAGAGAGATAAAAGGAATGGAGAGAAAACGGAGTGACAGAGTGAGTGAGAACAAGAGGTATCAGATGAGGGTGAAGTTAGATCAGAAGACAGCATGAGGAGAAATACACAGAAATTATATTTAGAAACTCCCACAGACTGCAAGCCCTTTGTCTGGTGCCATACCCAGTGAGCGCAATGTTATCATCCCAGATCATTTATCACCAATAATATCACAGAGCCAGGATGCTGACGGCTGAGCAGGATCCAAAAGAACAATAGATTGGTTCCAGGGAGAAGGTGAATTAATTTAAATATTCTGGGCCAACAGGAACTTGTCGTCCCTCTAGACACTGTGTGAGAGACAGGGCGAGAGAATCTCAGTGAGGGGAATCACTGACAGGAGGGAAATCAACATTTCAGCTGTGGGTCAAATAATGACCAATAAAGTTTGAACACCTCGTCCATGGTTTTGGAATTCACATTTCAATTCATATAGCTCCACATCGTAAGTGTATTTTAACAAACTTGTCTCTTTGTAGTTTTCATGTTTTTGTATGTACAGAAATGCTTGTTTTTCGTCCCTGTATTTTGTGTTGAATAAACACATTTTATTACTGAGGAAGAAAGGACCTGTTCTGATGGGACAGTTTTCGTCTGAACCGTGCTGCGGCCAGAGTCGGGGTGATTCCTAAGGCTGTAGGCAGATCTTTAAACTGATTAGGAGTGTGTGTGAGTGCGGGGTGGGGGTGCAGTTATAGGGTTTAATTAGCATAGAGTGGGTAAGAGTACAGAGCTCAGGAGAGTTTATTTAAATCTGCAGCACAGATACAAATAGGACAGTGTATGGAAAGTTTAAGCAATCAAACTTCAAGCAAACTGGACAAACAAATGACAATGAGAAGAGGAACCGTTAATACAGGATTGAAGGGGTTATATCTGAATGCACGCAGTATAAAGAATAGAGTAAATGAGCTTGTGGTACAGATTAAAATTGGTAGGTATGACGTGATGGGCATCACAGAGAAGTGTCTGCAAGGGGTCAGGATATTCAAGGACATATATTGTATCGAAAAGGTAGATGTTAGAGGGAGTGGATTTCCATTTTTAATAAGAAATGAAATGAAATCAATAGTAAGAAATAAAGAAGGTCAGATGGTGTAGAATTTGCGTGGGTAGAATTGAGGAACCACAAAGGAAAGAGAATCACAGTTGGAGACTTGCACAGGCCTCCAAAGAGTAGTCAGGAGCTGGGGGACAAGATACACCAGGAGATAGTAAAGATCTGTAGGAAAGGCAAAGTTATAGTGATCATAGGGGATTTCAATATGCAAGTGGAATTAGAAACCAGGTTGGTAGTGAATCGCAAGAAAAGGAATTTGATAAAATGTCTACAGGATGGCTTTTTGGAGTATCATGTGGTGGAGCCCACTCGGGAAGAGATGTCACTGGATTTAATGAAACAGGCTAGATAAGGGAGTTTAAGATGAAGGAAAACTTCAGAAGCAGTGATCAGAACATGGTTGAATTTATTCTGCAATATGAGAGAGAAGAAAGAATCAGAGTTAACAGTATTTCAGCTGAATAAAGGCAACTGGAGAGGCAGAAGGGAGAAGCTGGGTAGAATTGACCGGGACAGGGGTCTAGCAGGAAAGACAGAGGAACAGCAATGGCAGGTGAATCCAAGGTTAATACAGGAGACACTGCAGAGATTTATGCTGAGTAATAGAGACATGGTACAGGGAGGATGAGGCAACCAGGGCTGACAAGGGAAGTCAGGGATTGCATATAAGCAAAAGAGCGGTGAATGGCAGAGGAAGCGGGAGAATTGGGGCCAACAGAAGGCAAGAAAAAATAAATAAGGAGGGAGAAGGTTAAATATGGGGCTAACTTAACCACTAATACAAAGGAAACTGTAAGAGATTCTTTAGATATATAAAGTGCAAAAGAGAGTAAAAGTGAATATGGACCACTGGAAAATGATACTGGAGAGACAGTAGTGGGAAACAAAGAAATAGCTGAGGAAATTTGCATCAGTCTTCACGGTGGAAGACACGAGAAATTTCCCAGAACTGAAGAGAGTGAGAGGGCAGTCCTGAATACGGCGGCCATCACCAAAAAGAACATGTTAGAAAACGGAATGGCCTGAATGTGGATAACTCACCTGGACCAGTTGGACTACACCACAACCTTGTAAGGGAGATAGCTGAAGAGTTCGTGCAAGTGGAAGTGGTAATCTTTCAGGAATGACTAAAACCTCGAAAAGGCCATGTGGCTGTATACTTGCTAACATGATACCCTGTTTAATAAGGGAGTTAGGCAGAAGATGTAAAACTGTAGACTGATTAGCCTAACCTTGTATGTGGGTAACATCATGGAATCCATCGTGAAGAATGGGATTTCTGAATACTTGGAGGTCTTTGGTAAAATAGGACTGAGTCAGCATGTTTCATCAAGGGGAGGTCATGCCTGACAAACCGGCTAGGATACTGTGAGGGAGGAATGAGCAGATTGGATCAAAGAGAACCGATGGATATTATCCATCTGCACCTCAAGAATCCCTTGGCAAGGTGCCATGCATGAGGCTGTTGCGAAAGATATGGGTCCATGGTTTTAGAGGTAAGGTGCTAGCATGGATAGAAGTTTGGCTGTCTAACAGAAAGCAGAGAGTGGGGATCAAAGGGTTCTTCTCAGGATTGCAGCCAGTGACAAGTGGTGTTTCACAAGAATCAGTGGTGGGACCACAACTTTTCACTTTGTGCATTCATTATCTATATGAAGGAACTGACGGCATTCTGGCTAAGCTTTCAAACAGTGCAAAAATGATAAAGGGACAGGTAGCATTGAAGAGGAGGTTCGGCTGCAGGAAGGTGCTCTAGCACATTTCCTCAACTTCGCACACCTCTGCCCTTGAACTACACCCTTCCAACTGCAACAAGTTAGAACCTCTCTGGTGCTCGCCTTCCATCCCACCAACCTCAGGATACAACGTATCATCCTCCGCCATTTCTGCCGCCAACAGTCAGAACACACCACCAGAGATATACTTCCTCCCATTCCTATCATCAAACTGCTGAGACCATTCCCTCACAATCTCTCTCTCGTTAGGTCCACGCGGCCCCTTCCACTTCCACCTTCCACTCCCCGCACCTTCCCTTGCCATTGCAAAATGTATGAAAGCTGTGCCAACACCTCCCACCTCACGTTCACCCATGACCCCAATGGATCCTTCCACATCAGGCAGAGAACATCCTGTGCATCCAAACACCTCATCTAGTCTGTCCATTTCTCCTGGTCTCCACTACATTGGCGAGACAGGACGTCAACATGCAGAACGGTTCAGGGAACACTCTCAGACACCCAAATCCAACAACCCCACTGCCCTGTGGCAGAATACTTCAACTCCCCCTCCCACTCTGCCAAGGTCTTACAAGTTTTTGGCCTCCTTCACTGCCAGATTCTTGCCACCTGACGTCTGAAGGAAGAACGCATCATCTTCTGCCTTGTGACCCTGCAAACACACAGTATCAAGGACAATTTCACCAGTTTCTTCATCTCCCCTCCCTCCACCTTATTGGAGATCAAACCCTCCAACCGAGGACCGCCTTCTTGAACTGTCCTACTTGTCCATCTTCCTTCCCATATATCCACTCCACCTTTCATTCTGACCTATCACTGTCACCACCTACCTTCATTGAGCTGTCACCTTCCAAGCTACCTTCCTCCCAGCGCCAGCCCCTCCCATTTATTTCTCTGCCCACTTCCGCCCACCCCACATTCCTGATGAAGGCTTTATGCCTGAAACGTCGAATCTCCTGCTTTTCTATGACAACCCTTTTTGACTCTGATCTCCAGCATCTGCGGTCCTCACTTTCACCTACTGAAGGACTTTCACAGGTTTGGAGAGTGAGCAACCAAGTTGGAGATGGAGTACAACGTGGGAGAGTGTGGGAACGCATTTTGCCAGGATGAATAGAGACATGGAGTATTTTCTAAATAGCAAGCCAATTCAGAAATCTGAAGTGCAAAAAGACTAAGGGGTTCCAGTCCAGAAGTCTTGAAAGGTAAACTTGCAGGTTGTCAGTAGTTAAGAAGGCAAATACAATGATGGTATTTATTTCAAGAGCGCTTGGATATAAAAGCAGGGATGTACTCCTAAGGCTCTACAAGGCTACATGCCACGTTTGGATTATTCCGCGCAGTTTTGGGTCCCATGTCTCAGGAAGGATTCACTGGTCCTGGAGCGTTTTCGGAAGAGATTCCCGCGAATGGTGCCAGGAAATAAAAGCTTAACATATAAAATATATTTGAGGGCTCTGGTTCTATATTTGGTAGAGTTCAGAAGAATGTTAGGAGGTCAACTGAAACTTACAGAATACTAAATGACCTTGGAAAGAGAGGATTTTGGGAAGATATATCCAATGGTAGGAGAGACTAGTACCTGAGGGGACAGTGTAAAGAGAAGACCTTTTCAAAAAATGATAAGGAGAAACTTCTTCAGCCAGAGGGCGGTGAAACGATGGAATTCACTGCCGCAGAGGGCTGTCGAGTCCAGGTTATTGAGAATATTTAGGGGTGAGACAGATAGGTTCTTGACTATAAAGGGGATCAAGGGGTACAGGTAGAAAGTGGGAGAATGGGGTAGAGAAGCTTAACAGCCATCATGGAATGGCGGAGCAGGTTCAATGGGCCTAATGGCCAAATTTCTGTTCCAATGTCGTTTGGTTGCATGGTTAATATTGGCTCTCCTCATTCCTCATTGGAGATGTATCCTGGAATTTGATCACCATATGATTTATAAAGAAATAAATTCCAATACAGATGGCTGGGAAATATCATGTTCCCTCTATCCAGTCTCAGCAGCCATGCCGCAATATCATAATCACACTGCAATTAAAATCCAGTGAAATTTACTTCAATGCAGTTGATTGAGATCGATAACATTATCAGCATGACCCTCACCTGCCATCTCTGATCCTTGAATAACCATCTGAATTGTGTGTCACATCATATTCTCTGTTAATTTATCCATGCCATTTGTCTGTTATCACTCATGTTGTCATAGGCAATTTTCTGGCAGATTATGGACTAGAAAAGTTCTCTACATGTTTTACTGACATTATAATCACATCACTGATCAGTAGTTACAGACTGTATGTTTCGATTTATAAACGGAGAAACTTGTTTATGTTCTGACAATCCTTTGGCATTACTGCCATACCTAAGGCAAATTGAATGATTACATACATTCAATCTACCATCTCAAATATTTCTTCCTGTTCACCCCCACACACATATCGCATGCCAAATGTCTAAACTTTAAATGTTCTTTTGAATTTTAATAAAATCAATATTGAATTCAAAGGGGTTAAAGGGGTTAGCTGGAGCTATTTGTTCAGTGACTGTGATTAATATCAATCTCCGTGGATCCTAATTATGGCGTGAAGAGTTTCCGTCATTGAAAGATAAATGGGCTCTGTTCAATGTGCTATCCCACAGTGTGAGTAGGAACATCACTGACAGCACTAACAGGGATCAGCAGCTCGAGAGAGAGAGAGGGAGGAGACATCAGAATCTGAGAATATTAGACTGGAATGTTCCAACAGTGGATCAGAATCTGAGAACTTTAGACTGGAATGTTCCAACAATGGATCCGAATCAGAGAACATTAGACTGGAATGTCCCAACAATGGACAGGAGATTATCCTGGGGTCTTTACTGGCTTTCTCGGCCTTGGATATCATTAGCATCACGGATCCAGGATATCCTTTGGATTATTCAAGGTGGTTACTATCCCATCCTTGCAATAGTTGGTGTTCCTGGTAAGTCATTATATTTGTCTACTAAACCGGGTTGAACTGAATTTCTGCTCATGATATATAAATTTTGGAAAGTGCAAGTCAATGTCTTCAGTTCCAAACAAAAAAATCCTTTCCTTATAAAATATAACTATCAAACTACTATTTATAAATTACTCACTGATATGCGAGAAGGACACAGAATGTTCTCAAACTCCATAATCCATTTTGTCCTTCACAGATTTACATCTCCATGTCCTCCCCACTCACCAATCCTGTCCAAAACCACCATCATGAAATCTCAATCTCGTCTGCAGTGTCAGTGCAACTTCTGAATGAACCATAATTTTTGCCTTTGTTCAATCTGGATGCAACAGTTTCAACTGCTTTCTAATCACATGTCCATCACTAAATAATTGCTCTTGAGGATGTTTGACGTGTTCTCTGCACGTGCAGGAAGACAGTTTATGGTGGTCAAGCCATTGACTCATAATCTAGAGCCACAGAATAATAGTCTGTTGGTATCTCATGAAGGAAAGTGGTGGAATTTAAAAGCAAACATTATTATTTGTGAGAAAAACCCACCTGCTTGCCTGAAGTCCTTTAGGTAAGTCAATGTGCCAACCTTCCCTAGTCAGGTTTACGTGTGACTTCATTGATTAACATGTGGGTGTACTGCACCTTTAAACTACCTGACAGCACCAAGTCTTCTGAAAAGTAGATATACCTTAACATTTGGTCGAACAACTCGATTAGCTCATTGTCTTGAGACAAAAACAAATTCAGCCAAACAGTTTAAATTATACCCCAAATGACCCACCTCCAATCAAGTTTGAATGTAATATATTGGTAATCTTAAAAGCCAATGACACAATCCAATAGTTTGGAGGTACAAGACCGTGAAAAATTGAACAGTTGAGAGCAGAGCTGCCAAGCTACCAGCATGCAAAGACTGCCTGAAAAATAGCTCCCTTTAAAGTATATTTATTGATTAGTAACTAGTGAAGCTGAATCCCCCAGAAGAAAAGAAGACAGGAATATGGAGAAGAACCGAAAGCTTCCTGGTTTTGAGATAAGAAGTTTTATTTTGTAAATCTTAATTAGGAGTCTTATCGGACTCGTATTGTGGAGTGGGAAGGTCAAAGATAGGTTAGAGGAAGAAGTTGTAAATATTCGTTCGATTATTATTCTCTGTAATACTTCAAGAAATAAAGTTGTTCATTTTTACTTTAAATAGTTCTTAGACTCTAGAATTATCACACATTACTGCATTGGATAAATCTTTTCTCTGTTGCTGGTTTTAATTAAGAAGGAGAATTTATCCTGTGTTGTAACACTACAAACCCCCAGCAATGTGTTTACTCTTTACTGTCCTGTGGAACAACTGAACCAGCCACTCAGTCTAAGATTGGCGTAACATGCTGCCCTGAACAGGGCTGCATACATCCTGTGAGAGAAGAACAAAAGTCAAGACAGATCCCTTCCTCTACCTGTTTCCCGTATTTGTACATCTCATTTCTATTCAGGTAGGCGATCATTACATCTTTTAGGTGTATTCGATCTCATTGAAGTTCTCCCCGAGTGTGAGGCACATCTCCATAGGCAACTCTGATGCTGGCTTTATTGATGCTGACGTACAGACATAAGGAACTTATAAATTCCATGTCAGTCGTAGTGCATAGAGAAATAATGGTGTTTCATAACACAGGAAGAAAACGGCGATGTCGAAGTGAGAGAAAAGAATTATTGTGATCATCCCTGAGTGTGCTGAGGCAGTATTTGGGTTACTGTGGATAGACTTTCTCTCAAGTCTCACCAGACTAATCCCTGGGATGATGGCAACATGAACAGTGAGTGAAGCTCAGTGAGAGAATAAGGTGATTGCATTGAACATTAAGGGGGATGTACAATCAATTATGATGTTATAAACAGACACTGTTATGGTGATAATTTCCATGGCTTTTTTTTCACTCGGGTTACATGATTCTCGATAGTTTAAGAGTCTCTGAGAACGTTCCACCCAACTACTCCCGCTACCTATTTCAATTCAGAGAGAGAGAGAGAGAGAGAGAGACAGAGAGAGAGAGAGAGAGAGAGAGAGAGAGAGAGAGAGGTTCAGGCTTTCAAAAAAAAAACTCTTCCAACGTTAATGCAGTTCAATTGTTGCGTGATCCTGCAATCAACGTCATGCTATCCATAATCCCGACAGAAGCAACAGTACCTTCATTATAAAAGAGTTAACTCTTCCCAGCAGCTTCTGACCTACATACAGCACATGGGAGTGACTTCTCGGAGATAGAAGATGCCTCCTTGAGACTTTACCCAAAATATTTGGTTTCCCTCCTCACTGCCCGCAAACAATGTTAAGGTAACACACGTTCTACAAACAATGGAACCACGATTAACACCATGGAGCACCCTATCAATGCAGTCTCGGTTTCATTTATTTGTCATGTTAGAGTACCAATGACGCCCTCCTGTTTCTGTGTAACTATCTCGTGGGGCTAAATAGCCTCCTCCTGGTCTCATGGAACAGTTTTAAGGGTCTGATTGGGCTCTGCCTGTTCCTGTTTAACAGCTCGATGTACAGACCAGACTCCTTCTCTTCCTGTGGAATAGGCAGATGGATAGAATGGGCTGTCCCTCTTCCTGTTCAGTAGTTTCCACGGGCTCAATGGCTTCCACATATCAGTGTGCAAACAGCCTGGGATGCTGATTGAGCTCCTCTATTAACTGTGGAAATGTGCAGTGTCTGGCAGCGCTGTTACATGAATGTTACCGACACTTTAACAGCACAAAACGGAATGCTGTCCTGGTCTTGCTGCACATGGACACAGAATGGTTCAGGAGCTGAGGGGGCACAAAATCTCTGAATATTGTGTGATCTTCAGTCATCATACCTACTTCAGATCTTATGATGGGGAAAGACATTGATGTAGCAGTTGGAGATGTTTGTGCTGAGGAGGCTAACCTGAGGATCTCCTGCAGAGATATCCCGGGACTGAGAGGATTATTGGCCACCGACCACAAGCATCTTTCTTTGTGCTCTGAAAGACCCAGACAAGTGGGAGGTTACACCTGATTTCCATTCAACTCAAATAAGTGGGTGGCCCTGATGTCATCCTCAGTCAAATACTGACTTGGTATCAAAGCCATTCACTGTTTGCTGAGCCCGTGTGTCCACCTCTCGTTCATATCAATGAGGTGACGATGTATGTGTAAGGAATGTTTTCCTCTCACAGCGGGTAATCAATGTCAGGAATTATCTGTGCTAGCGAGTTATGGGAGCTACATCACTGAAAGTATTTAAGGAGGACTTGGATGGATTTTTGACCTGTCAGACAGCTAAGGGACGTGAAGAATTGGGCATTAAAAAGGAGTTAATGCCAATAGTAGATCAGCCATGATGGTAGACAATGGCTTGATCATCCGAATTTGCTGATTCGGTTCCTTATGTCCTCATATTCTGTAATTACGAAGTTAATGGTTGTAATTTTCCTGAACGTTCTGTTATTGAACGTTGCAATCAGACAGAGCAAAGTGTTTTGATCGCTGGGTGAGATATGGGGTTGTATTCACAGTGAATCTGGTCCTATATTATGACCAACAAATAAAGCACAAGTTTCAGAGAGGAGACACTCTGCAAAGAGACCAGAGGCGTCTTTCGAACCCAGCCTGGATTTCCAAATAACATTTTCCAACCCACACTAAACCGTGTGTGTGTGACAGTCTTGAGTGATTGAATGAGATGCTGTGTTACTGTGGATCACGTAATTAGAGCAAGTGGCCTCCAAATGCTCCTTGCAGGAGCTGTGAGTGGTTGAATGGAACATAAGAACATAGGACTGAGCAGCAGGAGTGTGCCATTAGACACTTTGTCACCGCTCCATCATGTGATTGTGGTCTCCCCAGCACTTTTCTGTCTACATTTTCTACATTCACTTTTCTGTCAAATGTCAACAAATACAACTTTGAATAAATGCAAACATCCAGGCACCACAAACTTCTGGGGAGGGAATTTCCACTTGGACAGCCCTTTGAAAATTTCTCATATGTGGTCCAGTCAATGTTGGAGGGTCACTGTTTCCTTTTCCGCCACACTCCTCCACTGGTTACACCGATCTTAAATGTAACCAGTTTAGTGATGTGGCCAATGATATCGGTCTCAGAGTAGATCATTTTCTAGAAAAAAACTTTACAGACTGACACTTTGCTATCTGGTGGAACAAAGTAAGAGAAAGGGATCAATCGGCTGTTGCTTCTCAGGCAGGGAGCAATTTTCTCCCTCTCTGTGTTGAAACATACAATAATGTCAACTGAACACCAAAATGGGCCATGTGTGCTCTCCTGGAGCATTCTCTGGTAAACCTGATTATGGATTATATGCAGGTGCGTCATTGCTCTTGTTGTACACAATTCCATTCAATCTCAAAAAGTCCCCACTTTATAATTTGATGATATGCTTATACGTGTCTGTGTAATTTGTAAATATTGGTAGTTGTCTTCGTAGTATGCGTATTGATATCAATACATCTTTTTCTTCAAATTTATTCTCTAACTTTAGTCTCCCCGAAAAGAGATAATATGCATCCAGCTGATGCACTATTCTGAAAGTCATGGTGTTTCAATACTATTTCTATGCTAAGATCGGAACTGATTATCCCCCATAACCAAAGGCCAGGAATGAGAAAAGGGAAGCCTCTTTGAAAATGTCGAAAATAATTATATCCTTTTATGTTAGTGTTAGAGAATCAAAACTGCACACAGTGCATCAGGTGTGGTCTCAGCAATGCCTTGTACAGATACAGTAAAACATTCCTGCGATTCAACCTGATACCTTTTGTCAAAAACAGCATCATTCCACGAACCTTTCAAATACATTCTGCATCTGCAGACTGACTTCACATGATTCATGTCCCAGGAACATGGAAACCGCCTGTGTCACAGAGTACTGCAATCTCTCTCCATTTAAATTGATTACCATTATTTTATCCTTCATGCCAAAATACACAATTTACCTTATGTGATTTCTACAGAAGGTTTGCGCACTAACCTTCCCTGTCAGTAATCATATTGCAGACTCAGTATCTCAATTTGACGACACAATGAATGACCATCTTGGTGTACGAGCTAATTGAGCTCCAAGCCATTCCCTCCCCTTCCTCCAGATCTTTGATGCAGATTTTTGGTCAATGATAACCCCACAGTGATCTCTGAGGCATTCCATCAGTTAGAGCTTTGCAGGCTGAAAGTAAACATTTCTCTCTACTCTCTATTTCCTGCTAGTGACATATTTCCTGTTCCCGCGTAGCCGTTCAGGAGGCTTGAATGGCCTCGTCCTGGGCTGTGTAATGTACTCAACGATATGAATTACTTAATTCTATATTCCTGTATAATTTCTTAGAGGGGCAGAATGGTCTCCTCCTGTCTCATTGTAACGATCCTTTCTGACGGATTGGGGTGGTCCCCTACCCTGTAACAGCATCGAGTGGTGGATTAAGGGAACAACACATGGGTTCGGGGCGGCAGTGTATCTCTGTAACAGCCTCGCGGGTGGATTGAGATAACAACACATCCAGAATTCTCATGGCTGGTCCGATTGTCTCTGATCATCCCTCTCCTGTCTATTCCCGATAAACATTGACTCTTGAGTCCAGCAAAGATCATTCGAGCTCAGCCTAGAATATCCTCAATAACAGAGTCATCCGTATTCCCTGAGGATGAGGATACCACAGACCGCACGGCACTAAATGCAAAGGGTCATCTTTATTTCATTGTCGGACCCATTACATGAAAACTGTGCTTACCTCACATCAAATGACTACCTCTTTTCATGCTTAAGGATATAATAATTATGAATAACCATAAACCATTCTGCCCTCCAAACCTGTCCCACATTCCCACTGACTCTTTCCAGTCAAATATGTATCAAACCCAGCCTCTGCTGCAAACTCAGAAAGTGAATACTTGACAGCATAACACCACGTGAGCATAAAAAAGGAGCAGAATGAGGCCATTCGGCCCATCGAGTCTGATATGCCATTCAATAATTTCTTGTATGTACCCCAAACTCATTATTCTTGTTCCCTTGATAAACCAAAAACGTGCCGATTTGAGTCCTAATGACACTAGTGTGTGTGTGTGTGTGTGTGTGTGTGTGTGTGTGTGTGTGTGTGTGTGTGTGTGTGTGTGTGTGTGTGTGTGTGTGTCCATGTGATTGTTTTCTGTGTATTTGTGTGGCTACATCTGTGTACGTATGTATCAGCCTCTGTGTTTTTATCTGTGTTTGTGTCTATTTGTGTGCAACTGTCTATGTCTCTGTGTATTGCAATGTGTGTGTATGCCTATCTCCTTATATGTGTTGTGCATTTTAATATGTTGGGGTGTTACCAATACGTCTGTGCATCTCTGTGCAGTGAGGTATCTGTTTTTGTTTGAGAGTGAATGGACTGATGTTGGAACTGACAGTGGGTTTAAAGTGAGAACTGAATGTTGCTCTTTACTCAGTTGACGTGAAATGGATGTTTCAGAAGCTCCACATGAGCCAACTTGTTTCTGTCCGGCTCATGCCAGGTTCCTCCCCACATGGCGGGAGAAAGGAGTGTGAGGGAACAGATATCAGGCACAGCACCACCCGGCTTGGCTCTTTCTATCCCATTCCAGACAGTTGCTCCTGGAACAGGAGAAAGAGAGAGAGGGAGGGAAAGTGGAAATGGGTGACTCTGCTGTTAGTGCTGGTGGATGTGGGGCTGGGGGGATTGGTGAGGTGTCTGGAATGAGTCAGTCGACAGTTGTAAATCAATTTAGTATTATTAGTGTCGGGGGTATTGCGTAGGTGACAGAGAAAGTGAGGAAGAAAGTTGCTGAACTCAATCGTGAGTTTGGAAATGCCTGAGCCTTATTTGGAAATAGAGTGCGAGCCTTGTTCGGGGGTTAGTGCTATAACAGGTATACAGGGAGTGTGAAGGAGCAGATAGAATATGGTGACCCTTATCCTGACAGAGCGGAGAAGGTTATTGACGCTTGTCCTGTATCACAGCGTCAAGATGACCCTTCTGGGGTGTCTTGTCCAGGTCTATCACCAATAACGCCACAGACAATGTCCCTCAGATTCAGTATAAGTGGAGTTTACAAATAACAAGGAGAAGCAAACATTGGTGTATTCTATATCGAAACTAAAACTGTTGCAGAAATTCTGAGCGTCATATGCTCTGAAAATTAGACATGGAAATATCATGGATACTGCAGTCTTACTGGATGGTCTCAAGTTGCATTTCAACAGCGTTGACTAAGTTACTGCTCATGCTGTGAAAAATAAATTCTCTAAATGTATATCAGGTGGGTTGAAGAGTATGTATTGAAGCAAACTAGAGATAAAGTTATTTTTTTCGGATTTGGTGTTGTGTGGTCAGGAGGACTAATCAATGTCCTTGTTCGGATGCAGCTTTGGAGGAGTAGTGACATTAATATGTTGTATTTTACACATATAAAATATGTGTCTGCATACAATATAGAATGTTTGTACATTTTGGTCAAATTGATGGAAGCATGGAGCCGAGAGGGTCAGGTTTGTTCCAGTGAATTGGGAAAATACAAAATAACATTCTGTGGGAGATAAGCAATGGTTGTTAGAGTCATAGAGTCCTATAGGCCTTTCAGCTCTAACTGATCCATTCCGACCAAAATGTCAATTCACACTAACCCCAGTTCCCAGCCATTGCCCCGCATCCTTCTCATCCTTTCCGATCCTGTATTTGTCAAAATGTATTCTAAATGTTGTGAATGTTGTGAACCTTAACGACTTCTGCTGGTAGCTCATTCCATATGCGTATCACCCTGTGTGTAAAAAAGTTGCTCCTCAGGTTCCCTTGTATTCTTACCCCTCTGAATTGATGCGCTCTAGTCCGTGATTGTCCAATCCCGGGAAGTAAAGGCTGGGTGCATTCACTCTATCCATGCCTGTTATGATCTTATACCCTTCAATAAGATCCTCTCCCCAGTCTCATACACGCAAAAGTAAAAGGTCCTAGCTTTTCCAATCTCTCCCGATAACTCAGAGCCTTGAGTCCTTGGCAACATCCTTGTAAATTTCTTCTGCACTCATTCCAGTTTAATAACATCATTCCTATAGCAAAGTTAACAAAACTGATCATAACGCTATAAGTATGGCCTCCTCAGTGACCCGTGTTCTGCAACACAGCTCCCCAAATTCGCTTCTTAGTGCCCTGACTGATGAATGCCAATGTGCCAAAAGTGTTCTTCATTGCCCTGCCTACCTCTCTATCAACTTTCAGAGAACCATGCACCTGAATTCCAAGGTCGCTCTGTTCCACTACATTCCTTAAGATCCAGCCATTCACCATAAAACTCCGATATTGATTTGAGTTTCTAAAATGCGAGAACTTACACTGATCTGAATCCATTTACCATTTCTCGGCCCACTTCCTCAGCTGATCAAGGTACTGCTGTAAGTTCTGAAGTTTCTGATAACCTTTGTCATTCTCCATGTAACCGCCTATTTTATTGACACTTTCAAACTTACAAGTCATGCACGTACATTCTCATCTAAATTATAGATACATGTAATATATAGTGGTGCCAGCATCGCCCCGATGCATTCCATTAGTCCCAGGCCTCCAGTCTGACAAGCATCCTTCCACTATTACTCTTTGCTTCGTGCCATCAAGCCAATTTTGTATCCAATCTGGCAGGTCCTCCTCAATTTCATGCGATCTAACCTTACAGAGCAGCGCACAATGTGGAAGCTTATTGATGGCCTTACTTGAATCCATATAGACTACGCATACCACCCTGACCTCCTCAACGTTGCTGGTCACTTCGCCAAAGAATTCGAACAAATTTGTGAGCTATGGTGTCTGATGCACAAAGCCATGCTGACTTTGATGATAGACTTTTGCCCGAAACGTTGATTTTCCTGTTCCTCGGATGCTGCTTGCTCTGCTGTGCTTTTCTAACACCACTCTAATCTTGCTCCGAATCACACCCTGTCTTTCCTAATGCACGTATGTCTTATCTCTCAGAACCTTTTCAAGTAAGTTACCTCCTACAGATTTTAGGTTTAGTGGTCCATAGTTCGCAAGTGTTTCTTTGTATCCCTTCATGAGTAAGGGCACAGCATTCGCAACCCTCCAGTCCTCCGGGACCTCACCTGTTGGCCAGTGATGATGCAACCATATCAGCTAGGGCTCCCACAATTCCTTCTCTGACCTCCTGCAGTGTTCCTGAATATATCTGGTCAGGACCAGGAGATTTATAGAAATAAGGCAAAGTCTGAATAATGCGTCTATTTATTTCAGTTATAAACACCAAAGAATGGGAAAGTGACACATTGATGTTTAACATAACAAATTAGAAAACGTATTAGTCATAGGAAGTGGCTTCGGAAGAATTTCAGTCATTGTGGATACCTGAGAATTCTCAGAAATTCATGATGTAGAAACAAGGGCCATGAAATTGATAAGGAAATCAAAAACAGAACATGAATGCTAACACACAAGAACAAAAACACTGCATAAATCTACAATTTGTTTTTCAAAGGAAATAAAGTAAAAGCAAGGTCAAATATGGAAATTGGTAATCGGGAGAGGAGAGTTTACTGTGAAAAACAGGGAAATGGCCAAGAAAATAAACAGCTACTTTGCATCAGTCTTCATGGAGGAAGATCCACAAAATCACCCAGTAATACCCAGTGATCATGTCGGGCTTGTGCAACTGAAGACATACAGTCAACTTATATCAGTAACAAGGTGGTATTAGAGATTGTAACTGGATTGAGCATTGCTAAGTCTGACAAACCTGATGTACTTCATATTAAAATGTCAGACATAAATCGGCAATGGAAATATTAATTGCACTGTTGATGACTGTGTTTCATTTTCCTGTGCATTCTGCAGAGGCTAGAAGTCATTGTGGATAAATGGAAGTTAGCAAATGTGGTCCAAGCACTATAGATTAATGGAAGGAATCCAAGCATCTATGAAGGGAAGAAGACATAGTTTGGAGAACTGCCGAACAATTAACTTGGCATCTGCAAGTTGGAAACTGTTGGAATCTATTATACAGCATGTGATATTGGATATTTAGGAATTAATAGCAACAATGGACTGAAGGGACTACAACAGTTCTTATTTTATATTTCACAATGTTTAAACATATTAATGGATCTGAACACTGTGTCGGGAAAACTGCATTGAGGAGATTTTCTCAATGAACTAGAATGGGGAAGGCTCAATGTGTTGAATGGCCTACTCCTTTCCCGATGTTTCCGTGCAGCCTGTGGGAAAGCTCTGGAAATGTTGTCACAAGCTCTCAGATGTTAGGAAGGAGGACTCTGCAGTGTCAACAGGACTGTGATTCCCGTTCCCTTTTCTGATATCGAGGATGGTGCTGGGTATTCTGTCTGGTTTTATCCTTTAAGACCTTGGAGAAGTGAGGTACAATTGAGTGCCTTGCTTGGCCGTTTCAGGGACCATTGAAGGTTCTGTGTCTGGAGTTATTTTTAGCCCAGACCAGGAAAGCACGGGAAATTCACTTCCTGAAAGTACGTTGGGAAAAGAAAATGGATGTTTGCAATCAACATTGGATGCAATGTCACTGTTGCCATCACCAGTTTCTAGATCATGATATTTTATTAATTTTTTTGACCTCCACCAGCTGCCCAGAGCATTATCCTGCATTGGATTAGCAATCTAGTGACATTTCCACACCGCACCATGTCCACAAAGGAACATATCGTAAATCACACTGAGCGAGTCATTTCTGTACGGCTTGACAGCTCTGTCAAAATGAACTCCCACCAATGTGATTATCGTGAAGGCACTGAGGGAATGTTAAATGGTCAGAATGTAATTATTAATCTATTAGGGGACGGGACATAATTGAGTAATTTTCCACATTGCCGGGGAGTTGTCAGAGTTGGAGCTGGAATGGAAAAGCTGCCCCAGGGACACGGCATGTTGTGCAGCATAAGTCTTCAGTACCATTGCGGGAATGGGGTCAGGGCCCATTGCCTTTGTCATACCTACGTGTCCAACTGTTTCTTCATGTCAAGTGCAGCGAATCGAGTTCGTTGAAGACTGGCATCTGTGATTCTGTGGGCATCATGACGAGTGTGACGTGGATCATTGATTCAACGCCTCTGGCTAAGGACGGTGCAGATTCTACATGCTTGTCTTTTTCATTAATGTGCAGGGCTGTTCCATTACTTAAAATGGGGATATTTGTGGAGACCGTTCCTCCAATAAGTTGTGTAGTAGTACACCGACATTTATATCTAGATGTGGCAGGACTGCAGAGCTTAGATCTGATCTGTTGGTCTTGGGATCATTTCGTTCTCTCTATCAGATGTTAGTTCTGCTGTGTGGAATGAAACAATTCAAGTGCAGTAGCTTTAAAGGTTTATCATCAGCTTTAGGTACACATGGTCCTGACCTTGGCATGTTCACTCACACACATCACTGAACCATCACTTGGCTTGGTGGTAATTGTAGACTGATGGAATATCCTGGGGAAAATGATAAGATTATGTTTGAATACAATCCTGCTTCTATTGCTGCTGTTGTCAACAGCATCACGTGATAGCCCAGTTTGAGCTGTAATATCTGCAATGCAATTCTACTGACTGTCCCCCAGTTCATATCGAGACCCATTCACCCATCAGCTGTGAACTCAGTGACATCACCTGGTTTCTGATGCGGTAATACTTCCATTTTTCAACTCTCATTCTGCTGAGGGCCTCTCCTGGGTGTCATGTTTCCAATTTGTTGCATTACTCAAACCCTTTAACATATTCATCTGAATCTTCTCCTTTATCTTAATGTCATCTTCTGCGGTTCAATTGAATGTGTTTCTCTCGGTTTTCTCCCTGACCATGATGAAGAGCTCTGTGGTGTCAGTGATGCCAGCCATATGCAGTTTCAGAGGCAATGAATGTGTGCACTTTGCATTATCGTTCAGTTCCCAGGGTCCGACGCTCCGTGTTGGACAGGGCGTTTGAGAAGCTTTCACAAATTGGAACTTGTTCAAAAATTCCTGAAGAAACAAACCAGGTCTGCGGGCGTCTTTTGTCGTGAATGTAGAGTTAATCTTTTGGGTCCAGTGACCCTTTTACGAAGCTCTCAGTTTCTCCAGTAATTTTTGTGTTTTTAGTTCCAGTATCCTTCGCTATTTCTTTAATTGAACATTTGTGCTGTGCCTATTCGTTTCTGGAGAAACCCAGCAGGTCTGGCAGCATCTGCAGAGACAGAGAAACAGAGTTAGCCTTGCACGTCCGTGTTATTTGTTCAGAACTGAAAAAAAGTTGGAAACTGGGCTTTTTAATCCCTTGCCGGAGTTGGGGAATGCATGAATTGGAAACGAAGGCATGGCATAAGATAACGGGCTATTAGCAGTTGTGAACGAGAAGATGATGCAAAATGGGTTTAAATTAAGATGCGAATGGGGGAAAGGGGTTCTCTCTAACTGAGGGTAAAATAAAGAAAGCACAACCACACAAGGTCACCGAAAGAACAGGAGAGAGAATGTTGACCATGTGGTATTGTGTAGATCTAGCAAGAGATAGGTTTTCAGTCTACAGATCATCACCTTCTTCACACTAAGGAATTCAGGTGCTTGACCTCTTATTGGCACTAGTAAGAGTTTCATGCTACCTTAGTTTTGTAACATAGAGTAAAACTAACAGTATGAAGTTTGGGCTGTTTTCTTTACCTGTCATCTTTATAATTCTTTCAAATTGGAAGTGCTTATTGTTAAATATTTTATCTTGAAGTTGGTATCAGATGGAGTGTAGGAGGTTGAGGGGTGACATTCTCGAAGTTTATAATGTCATGGGAGGCATGGATGGGGTGAATAGCCAAGGTCTTTTCTGCAGGATCAGGGAGGTCAAACATGGATGCATAGCTTTAAAGTAAAAGAGGGAAAACTTGAAAGGGACAAAGGGGCAACTTTATTTACACAGAGGGTGATGTAAGAATGGAATGAGCTGCCAGAGGAATAGTCATAGATGCAAGTACAGCTACAATATTTCAAAGACATTTGGACAAACATAAAAATGGGAAACGTTTAGAGGCATTTGGGCCAAGTGCAGGCAAATGAGACCAGTTTAGTTTAGAAAACCTGGCCAGCATGGACAAATTGGACCAAATGGTCTGTTTGTGCACAATATGACTGTATGAATCTAGAAAGCGAGGAAGATGTATGAAAAGATATGACGTAATAAATTTGCAAGAATTTTAAAAGCAAGCATCACGAGCTTTTCCGTCTGTATAAAGAAAAGCTTAAAAATGTGTTTGTGAGCTGAGGCAGAAGTGCAGTCAGGAAAGTACATTGAAGCCATATGGAGGGTGTTACTAGGGAACTGGCCACAGGGAACAGGCGATAAATTACACCAGTATTTTAAATCGTTCTTCATGGGGAAAGTACTGTAAGCATTTAAATGGTATAAACAAAATGGTAATAGGAAGGAATTTCTTGAACTGTCTGGAACAAAAGTAGCAAGGTTTTAGACTAACAGATAAGAATAAGGATAGCAGGTCAGCAGTTAATTTTAAAAGAAGTGGTCACAGAGTGACTAGCGGCACTGTGTCAAACATTCCATAACACTCTGGATTACAGGATTGTTCCAGCGAAACTGGAGACCCTCCAATGCGGCGCCTGTCTTCAAGGAAGGAAAGAGACAGAAAGCAGGAACCATTTTGCCTAACCATTATTGCTGGGAATCTTCCAGAGCCTGTTGGTAAGGAAGGAATTGCAGAGCAGTTAGAAGAGCTAAAGCCAGAGTTGGCATGGTTTTGTGAAAGGGAAACGACTTTTGTAATGTAAAATCATGCATTTTTTTTCTCGAGATCCCTGAGAATGTCAAGATTAGAGTCAGGCTGGAAAAGCACAACAGGCCAGGCAGCATTCAAGGAGCAGGAAAGTCAATGTTTCGCGCAAGAGACCTTCATCAGGAACTCCTGAGAATGTGACAAACAGCCTTGGTAAAGGGAACTAGTCAACATGAGGCTTTCCAGAGATTTGCCACAAGGTATCACAAAATAAATGTTCTGACACAAGACAGAGGCTTTTAGTTTGATGGAATGACGGTGGGTTAACACATAGAAATCGGAGAGTCAGGATTAATGGATCTTCATGAGAAAGATGTATCTACTGGATTACCACAAATATCAGGCCAATGGCATCAGTTATTAACAATCTACACTGATAGACTGACGGCGGGAGCTGAATGGAATATACATCCGAGTTTCTGGATGACACTGAGAAGCAAGATTCAGGCTGTTATTTAATGGAGAGGACTCCCAAAAAAGGAGCAGTACAAAGGGATTGGAGTGTTCCTGTGCAAGAAACGTAGCGTCAGCATGCTGATGTTGCAAGTAACTAGGTTGGTTCATGAGGCGAGTTCCTGGCATGAAAGGTTTGATTTGTTGAGTGCATCGAAAATGGTGAGGCGATTATTCATTACGGTTGAAATGCATAAGGGTGATATTACTGAAATGTACAAGATACAGAGGGGGCTTGACAAGGTAAATGCTGAGAAGGTGTTTCCTCTGAGCCTCGAATTCAAGGAGATAGATACCGACTAGAGTTTCAATCTTCTCTCAGAAGTTAGTGAATGTCTGAAATTCCATATTCCAAAAGAGTTGTGGAGGGATACAACGAATTGCGTGGGAAAGCGGAGTTCAGACCTGGAGCCGATCAGCAATGTTCTTATAAAATGAGCGTTCAGGCTTGAGGGGCCGACTCTTGTTCCTTTTTCTTGCATTCCTATGTTATGCTTTTGGAAAGTAACGGGTTATTTTCCTGGAAATCGTATTGTACAATGTTGCATTCAGGGAGAGCAGAAGATTTGTTAGAGTTAACCCTTGGTGGGGTATGGTGGCTGTATTCACTGTGAATCTGGGTCTGGAACATGACTCACGTATGGAGGAGAAGTTACAGAGAGGGGAAGCCTGGAAAGAAGGATTGAAGTTGGTGGTCACTTTCTGACTCAGCCTGGATTTTCTAAGTACATTTCTGAAACTGCACCAAACCATTGGAGTGGTCTCGATCTGCCCCTGTGTAGCAGGTCCCAAGGGCTGAATGGAATATCAGAACACAGGGCTGAGGGACACAAGTGGGGAAGGTCTTGCCTCATCTCATTGTGTTCCCAGCTGCACTTTTCTCTCCATGCACCATTATCCCTGATTCACCTGGCTATAAACAATCAGACGAGGCCAGCCTTGCTTTAATATAATGATTCGACCATCCCAAACTTCTGAGAAAGAGAATTCCCACTTTAATGAAATCCACCTTTGAGAATTTCTCCTTAATCCGGTTCTGACTGAAGTTGGAGGGTGTCAACAGTTTCCTTTTCTAGTCCCATTCCTCCACTGCTCATAACACATTTTAAATGTAACCGATTATAACCGATGATATGACCGATTATAAAGGTTTCAGACTGGGCCTGATTCAGTGACAGGAACAAGTCAGGCAGATTTCTTTCATCAGCCGCAGGTAACTAATAGGGCTAATGGAACAGTATGGTGGATTTGTGGTTAGCACTGCTGCCTTATATCAGCAAGGAGCTGAGCTCAATTCCACCCTCGGCCGAACCTCTATGTGGAGTTTGAACATTCTTCCCTTGTCTGTGTGGGTTTCTTCCCAGTTCTCCAGTTTCCTCTCATATTCCAAAGATGTGCAACTTAGAGTGATTGGCCATGCTAAATTGCTCAGAGTGACCAGGAATGTGTAGGTTAAGTGGGTTAGTCATGGGAAATGCAGGGTTACATGGATAGGGTAGGGGGACAGGTCTGTTTAGGATACTGTTCGGTGGATTTGTGTGGACTCGATGGGCAGAATGCCCTGCTTCCACACTCCAGGGGTTCTATGACAATGACTTCAAGTTTGGACTATGCAAGCACCCAGTGGGTATCTAGTTGATCCATTCACCTCAAGGCATTGTATATTTCAATAAGATCAGCTCTCATACCAAGGGTAACCTGTTAAAGTCTCCATGTTGTCAGCACTTCATCCACCGAATAAGTGAAGGGAAGCACCTCTGAACTGATTAGATTAGATTAGACTACAGTGTGGAAACAGGCCCTTCGGCCCAACAAGTCCACACCGACCCGCCGAAGTGAAACCCACCCATACACCTACATACCCCTTACCTAACACTACGGGCAATTTAGCATGGCCAATTCATGTGGGAGGAAACCGGAGCACCCGGAAAACCCACGCAGACACGGGGAGAACGTGCAAACTCCACACAATCAGTCACCTGAGTCGGGAATTGAACCCGGGTCTCAGGTGCTGTGAGGCAGCAGTGCTGTGACACCGTGCCGCCCAAATATTATTATATTCTTTCTCAGATAAGGATACAAAAATAAAAATAATCTCACACATCGATGAGTCGGTTCATGTTCATTTTTTCAGGGTGTAGTGAGTCTTTGGAACACTCTTCCCTGCAGACCATTCGAGGCAGATATTGAATATTTTTGAGGCAGGTTCACAAATCACAAAGGAGTCAAGGATTATCGAGGAGTGGGCAGCAATGTGCCATGTGGGAAAAATGTAGACAGTAGTACTGAATGACACGGCTCCAGAATATCCAGGAATTAAACGAAATGATAACATCGATAAAATTTTAAGGGGTAGACAAGATGGCAGAGATCTGAAAGGTCTGCTTTGCTGGGCTCTGAATCACAGTGGTAATCTAACCGACCTCACCACAGTCATTTACTTAACATTCAACACGAAATGAGCTACAGAATCCTTACTAATCCCGTTTTGTCAAATGGAAATGACAAAACACGGGAAAGGATCGAGTAAGTCCCAACACGCAGGGCAACATCAGAAACTTTCAACATGCCTGAGTCTGTAGTTGTAACCCACTCTGCTCATTCGATAGACCCAGTTACTCACCAGGCCTTGGTCTCCGAGTTCACCAAGTTACGTGAAATGATTGAAGCTATGATTGAAGAAAAGTTCAGCAGGAAACTAGAACCGCTCTCAGCCGTGCTCCAAAAACATGACGAGCAAAGTGAAAACCTTGGAAAGAGAACAGATGAGGTCGAGCGCCAAACTGCAGGGGCAGAGTCTGTGATCGATTCCTCTAAGAAGCGGATCCTCGCCCTTGGAAAACATATCCATACCTTAACTGAACAAGGTGACGACCTCGAGAACAGGGCAGAATGAAGAATGTTCCTATCATCGGTTTGCTGGAGACATAAGGTGTTCAGCCAGTGATTTTTTTTTTCGAGAACTGGCTGCCGTGATTCATTCACTTCGAAGCTGAAGAGGGACGGGTGAAGAGTGAGACTGTTCATCGGGTTACGGCGCGCAGGTCAGGCTCAGACTAACGACCTCACCCTGTCCTTGTGCGATTACGTAGTTGCAGGGCATTCAAAGACTTATGGAAGCTTCCAGAACACAGGGAAAAGATCCGACAAGGGCTCCAAGATTATGTTTTTCCAGGTCTTTTCAGCGGCAGTGATTCAGAAAAGAAAATCTTTTGATGATATCAAGAGAAGACTAAGGGAACTTGAGATTCAGTATTCCTTGTGGGCAGCACGGTGGCACAGTGGTTAGCACTGCTGCCTCACAGCGCCTGAGACCGGGGTTCATTTCCCGACTCAGGCGACTGACTGTGTGGAGTTTGCACGTTCTCCCCGTGTCTGCGTGGGTTTCCTCCGGGTGCTCCGGTTTCCTCCCACAGTCCAAAGATGTGCGGGTCAGGTGACTTGGCCATGCTAAATTGCCTGTAGTGTTAGGTAAGGGGTAAATGTAGGTGTATGGGTGGGTTGCGCTTCGAAGGGTCGGTGTCAACTTGTTGGGCCGAAGGGCCTGTTTCCACACTGTAAGTAATCTAATCTAATCTAATCTTAATGAACCCAGCGGTGCTCCGTCTGCTTCCAATAGATCCACGCACTGGATACATTGACTCTCCAGAGAACGCAAAAACTTTGTGGACACTATAAGGCAGGATGGATGCTTTAATGGATATCGATAATCATGCTTCTCTCATTTTAAAGGAAGTTTGTTGAATCTTTCTGGTATTAAGTGGTATTAAATTATAGTCGGGGATGGGTAGAGTACACACTTTTAACTTCACTAATATTACTACTCGTTTTTCTCTTGCTTTGTTTGTGTGTCAATTTTGGCTCAAGCTGGAGGGAGTTATGAAGCTGATCGTGATGACTGAATGCCTACCTAAGGGCAGTTCAATCCCGATGTTTGTGATTAATTGCCCTGGATGCAGTATTGATAATGGGGCAGAAGGTAAAGAATCGTGACGTGCAAATGTCCACAGTGGGCGGCGGGTAAATGCCCCTCCTGAGTGCCATTGGCACTTTGTATCTTTTTTTGTTGTCTTTGTATGTATTTAGTTGTGGAACGTTTTGAGAGCTTGTTAGTTTTAGTAGCTTTAGTTAGTATGTTGTTTTAGGCTCAATGAGTGTTTTTTCATTGATGCTCAGCGATTTGTAATTTGAGTTCTTCCTCTCTGAAGTTCAAATGTTGTTCCAATGTGTTATGGTTAATGTCATGCTTAAATGGTGTATCTGGAGCATTAAGGGTAGCTAGTTAAGAGGAAAAGGGTACTTTCTAGCCTTAAAATGGAGAGGGTGGATATTGTCCTATTGCAGGAGTTGCATCTTGATGACAAGGAACATTTCACGTTACAACAGGGTGGGTTTGATGGGGTTTATTTCTCGTCTTTTGATAATGGAGTAGGGGTGAAGCCATACTGGTGAGGAAGAATCTTCCATTTAAATCATTATGTTGTATTAGATCATAATCCTCAAAGATATATGGGGATGATAACTGAATTTTGAATGTTTATTGCCCCCTGATGCACAGCCTTAAATTCCTGATAGATGCATTTTCCAAATTAAGTAATCTTTCTTCGCAGCACATTATTGGAGGAGGAGATTTCAATTGTCATTTGCACCGACCGTGGACAGAATGGCCAAAAGCCTCCAGTACCATCTTAACAATCTAAGCAATTTTTGTGTGAAACTGTGGCTGGAGGATGTTTGGAGCAGATCCTCCTCATGTATAAGGATTTTACTTTCTTCTTTAACCTGCAGAAAGGCCACACTAGGGTTGATCTCTTCCTCATCTTGCGGCAATCTTCGATTCGTGGTGTTCTGTACAATTGGGAATATTGCCATTTCTGACCATGCAACAGTATACTTATTGGTTAAGGTTAAGGGCAATATAGCAGGTTCGAGACAAGGGGGAATGGATCCCTTTATTCTTAAGGATAGTAAGTTCATTGAGTATTTCTGTAATGAATTCAGATCTTTCTTACCCATTAATTCAGATTCAACCAGTAACCCATCCATTCTGTGGAAAATTTCTAAGGCTTATGCCAAAGGAATAATTATTTCTTAGGATGCGGCAGAAGTTGGAGCAGGAACGCTGGCTCCAGGCACGGTTGAAGGGAACCGAGAGGCCACACTGTGATAAACGCTCCGTGGCTAGGCTGCAGAGAATCACAACGCATTGGTCTGCAGTAAATTCTATGCTCACACAGACAGTCAAAAAGGAACTTACTTTTGCAAAATAAAGGCTGTTTGAGCATGGTGATAAGCCCGGGCAAACATTTAGCCTATCTTGTGAGTAAAAAGAGAGCCACAAAGCCCTTACCTCAATTAGGGAAGTTACTGGAACCCTTAGCTGCAATCCCATAAAGGTTAAAGCAGCATTTCCGAGGTTTTACTCCGACTTATATCAGACTGATCATTATGAGAATTTAGATGGAGTCTTTCTTCAAGAACTTGGATCTTCCAGGGGTAACCCCAAATGAGTGTCTTGTCTGAATGCACCTTTGCCAGTGCTGGAGAGTATAAAGCAGCTTCAGGGCGGAAAGGCGCCCGGTCCTGACGGATTTCCAAGTGAATTTTATGAGGAATTTATAAACAGATTGTCAGGGCCGATGCTTACCATGTTAGTCACTCACACGGTCACGATTGACTCCCACCATCCTTAAGAGAGGTTCATGTCTCTCTTATTCTTAAGAAAACGAAGACACTGAAAGATTGTGCTTCTTAGAGGCCCAACTCATTTTTAAATGTTGACTTCAAAATCCTGTCTGACACCGTTACATTATGGCTTGAAAATGGGGATCCTTCCATTGTCAAACTGGACCACACCAGTTTACTCAATATGGTCCGAGCGTGTCCAGAACAAACTATATAGGTATTAGTGATCCCTTTAGACACAGAGAAGGCAGTTGATTGGGTTGAGTGGCTGCATGTCTTCTATACGTTAGAATGGTTTGGTCGAGGCAAAGATTTTATCAAGTAGGTGAGGGTCCTTGAAAGCGATCCTCTGTCCACGTTTCTCACCAATGTTGTGCGATCCTATAACATTAATATTCCAAGAGGCAGTCCAAGGTAGACCCCTTTGCCCAGTGTTGTTTACGTTGGTAATTGAGCCACTGGTAAAGGCCATCTGCAGGGACCCCAACATATCTGCCACAGAAGTGGGAGAGAAGTCACGTTAATTCCATGAATGTTACAAAGTCGGAGGACATGTCTCTGGGCGATCTTGGGGAAATACCTGATGTCGATGGAGAAACCTGGTTTCTTTTCCAATGATCCCGGGGGTATGGGGATATTCCCTATTTAGGTATATTCATTAATTCTATCTTTGAATTTATATTTAAGTGGAATTTGTCCATTTGTTTGACAAACTTAAACAAGACTTTCGAAGATGGGAGGCACTTCCAATATCCTGGCTTGGTCGGATAGCTCTTATTAACATGAATTCCCTCGCTTGTTTGCTATACCCCGTGTGAATGCTTTCTTTGATGTTTCCTGGACAGACATTTAGTAGACGTAATGGATAATTTAGCTCTTTGATTTGTCAGCATAAGCGACTCCTTATCAAGTTAACCAAATTACAAAAGACCCCACAGTTTGCGGGGAATAGATCTTCCAAATATTAAAAGCTATCAATTAAGCTCTTCTTTACCAGATGTTAGTGAGGCCTCGGCGTCGATCTGGTTAGATATTGAAGCTTCTCAGGCCAAGCGCTCCCTTATTAGTCTGCTATTCATAGACAAAACAAGGACATTTATGAAGTATTGACATTTCCTAATGAGTATCAATATTTTTAAAACATTGAGGGCAATGTGTTGGATCGAAGGCAATATAGCCAAAGCTCATTTCTTATCCCAAAACGTGGTGCACCGTGTTCCCGATGGGGGATACTGGATTCCATGCTTAAACTATGTGCAACTCGTCGGTGTATCTTGCTTTGATGATTTATCTGAGGGAGAAACAAGGATGTCCTTTGATCAAATAAGTCGTAACTATAGACGACCGAGCAGAGATGTCTTCTGTTTTCTTTTTATCAGATCAGAGATGTTATTCAAAAAAGAACCACGCTTTTAACAGACCCGCACAGATCCGATACACAGAAGAGAGTACTTAGTGCTAAGAACACCCTCTCTGTCAGTGCCTTTTATCATTTGTTGGAGAGTGGCCACTCAGACAAGACTTTGTGCCTTTCTGAGGTCTGCAAAGAGATTTGGGCGTTCAGATCTCTTTGGACAGAGGGGAGGATATTTATGAAAATGCAAGAAGGATTTCGATCTGTAAGAGTGTTCTTGCCATGTAGTTGAAGATTCTTCATAAAGTCGATCTGGCCCCAGATCCTCTCTCAAAATTCAAAATGGGAGTATGTCTCAAATACAGAATGACTATGGACACTCTTACTCATTGCTTGTTGACTTTGCACCAGCGCTATAGAAGTGGTGTGTTATGCAGAGCATCTTGGAGACCGAATTTAAGATGGATCTGGTTTCCCTTTTCGTGGGCCTGCCCAGTGTACCTTACTCCGTCGTGCATAGGAAAAAAAATACTTCAATACCCTCACTCTCTGCGTTCAGAAAAAAAGTCTGTTGTGTTTGGTGCCTGAAAACCCCCTGGGTCTGTTGCATTTTCGCAAGCTCGTCATGGAGCATAGGCCTTTGGACTTTTTTAAAGGTATGGTGCAACAGAAAATAGAGGATTCTTATAAGACATGGCAGCCCTTTTTGAATTACCAAGATACAGGCTGATCTGCCACTTTAATAAGGACATTTACATAGGTATGACGATCTTGAACTAATGATTCTAATGTCCAAGCAGGAAGAATTACGGGCAAATGGACGTGTATTAGTTCATGCTCGTGTCGGTTGAGAGCCAAAGTTTTGTCACACTGAGTTGTATTATTCATTTGTTTTTATTTTTGTTTTTCTTCTGCCCGTTTATTTATCTTTTTGTTTTGCATGTACATGCACATGGGTGTAATTTTGTTCAATTTGCATTTTTAATTGAGTTGGGTACTTTTTGGTTCATTGTAGCTTTAAGACGATTTTCTCTCAATACCAATATTTTTGAAAACAATTAACATGTTATCCTGGATAGAATAGAGTCCCAAAGGACCACTTTCTCATTGGTGAGACCACAAATTGTGGTTTATCCTCAGGGTCATTACATCTCTGGTGACAGGGTAAGGTTGGGAGGACTTTCCCTTCATGGGAACGTCCGTCTGTTTGGGGAATTGAACCTGCGCTGTTAGACTTCCTATGCATCACAAGCCAGCCATCCAGCCAATAGAGTGGGAGATTGCGTAACTGCTATAGACAGAAATAGCCAAACTCAAAGTAAAATATAAACTTTTATAAGAAGGTAAAAGGTACAATTCAGATGACGGTCAAGATAATGGCTGAGGATAAAAAGCCTCTGGAAATTGTATTTTATAAGGAGGCAGGTGCTTTCTTTGGTTGAATATAATAAGGTGACACAAGCTAAATAACCAGAATTACTAATTGTGATTAGATATCGATAACCGTAAAGTAAGAATATATTTTTGATTGGTCTGTGTGAAGCATGCTAAGCATCGCATGAAAGTAAAAAGCTGATGGAGCATAGTTTTTGGAGGGTCCTTCCCCATGGGAAATGCCGCCCGAACACATGCGTGAAGAAACTCGTGGCAAAAATTGCTTGGGTGTCGTCTGGTCAGTGATAGGAAACCGGGGGGCTGAATGATTGCACGTTCGTAGAACGTGAATCTCAGGAGACAGTCAGATCGCCACCGATCTTATTAAATGGTACAGCATATTTGAAGGGATGAATGGCCTCATTATGGATTTAATTGCAAGTGATTATAAAAAAACACGCTGTTCCTTCCCCTAATGTTTTACACAAAGAGACACTACCATTTTCCTGAAACTGGGAATTATTTGGAATATTATCTGGAACATGCCATAGTCAGCATTCTCCAGAGCATTCTGTAATCTGTGGGAGTGTTACAAAGGTAGGCAACAGAGGGGGAGAGATAGGGGGTGGGGATAGGTCCTGCATGCAGGAGTGAGAGTAATGGAGCATGAGCCTTGTTGGGGATCGGTGTTATAACAGATTTACAGTAAGTGTGAGGGAGCAGAGAGAATAGAGTGACCCTTATGCTGACAAAATGGGGAATGATATTGATGCTTGTCGTGTGTTACTGAACATTCTTCAAAACCGCAGATACTGCACTGAGCTCGTTAGTGAGCTCAGACCAGACTCGGTGGGTCTGGTGGTGTGGCCCTCTCTGGGAAGATACGTACTAACTCATCCACCAGGAAATCCGTGACCCTGTTGACAACCTGTGGTGCAATTGGCCTTAATCTGCCATGTTCTGGGTAAATTGTACAGGGCAGCTCCAAACTGAGGAAATCTCAATCGTGTGTCCATTGTCCTTTTAAAGATGGCACCAGTTCCAGAGATCGTGGAATATCCAGGGGCATACGAGCGCTGGTGGGTACCTCCAACCAAGACGGGTGGGAAAATCGGGCTGGCATTGAATGGGAGGGATACCATGGGGTAGGGTGGGTAGTTCATGAGGTGAGTTCTATAAGATAGCACAAGGAAATTAGCTCAGCCTCGTGCACACAATCCATCTGCCACACTCAATGAAAATCACACAAAGATGAATTATTGTTGGATTCAGCGCAATGAGTTGAAGACTCTGCTGACACCAAACCCAGATACAAAGCTGCAGAACAAATCTTCATCCAAAACTCTCCATCATCTGAACTCACACCTATTCCTGGTAATACTGGCATATTTTGCCAGATGGTATTGAAATGTGTATTTCAGCATTCTGAAACCTGTGATCACATCCAAACATGACATTGTTTCTCAATCTCACCTTCTTGGTCTAAACTCAAAACCACTTTCCTTTGCAGTCGTGCACAGAGACAGGCCATTCAGCCAAAACTGGTCTTTACTAACCAAAATGTCCGTCCACATTAAACCCATTTCCCTGCATTTGGCCCATATCCTTCTCTGCCTTTCCAATTCATATATTGTACGAACAAAGTGCAGCGAGGTTTTATGACATCCAGAAAGGTCTCAGGAAATATCTCACTAAATCAAACATTCATCTCACCCCAGCAATCAGATTACACAGAAACAATTTGACTGGACCTTATAAACAAGAAGTAGAAGCACATGCTGGTGGGAGATGTGTATGGAATTAAATACTGCAGGGAAAAAATTGTGTATGTAATAAACAGGAAATTAGATACACACGCGTTTGCCGGCAAAACTCAACGGGTCTGGTACTATTTGAAGGATAAAGGTCGAAAGTTTGGCCCACGAATAGCACAGCAGGTCAGGGCACATCCAAGGGGCAGGAAAGTCGATGTTTCCGTCATAAGCCATTCATCAGGAATTCATTTCAGAATTCACTTTTTCCTAATCCTCTGTAGGAAAAGAGTGAGTCAACATTTTTAATTTCGGGATTCTTCGTTTTGTTTTCAAACTCCCAGTATATGCAGCTCTTTGTTTTATTTTAGATCAGCAATTATCTTGAATGCTGCAGTATTAATGGACAACTTGATCTGGGAAGAAGGGGAAGGGGTGAGGGCAGAACAGCAGGCAATGTGTCAGTCACAGCTTAAGGCCCTGTCATTCAGAATGTGAAACCTGGGGTGGAGGTAAAGGAAAGCTTCTCGGAAACTCCGCACTGGAATTTGGCATCATTTGAACAGATGTGACGGATCCAGAGAATGTCGGAGGATGCAGTCTCGCTCGTTGCTGGTCATTGAATGGCACAGTGGCAAGCAATGCTCCCTTACAGCACCAATGACCTGGGTTCGATTCCACTCTTTGGTGACTGTCTGTGCGGTGTTTGCACCTTCTCCCTGTGTGTGCGTGAGCTTTCTCTGGATATTTGGCTTTCCTCTCACAGTCCAAAAATGTCCAGGTCAGCTTCAGTGACCTCACTGAATTGATCCACAGTATCCAGCGATGTGCAGGTTCAGTGAATTGTCTATGGGAAATGTAGAGTTACAGCGGTAACGTTTGGGTTTGTTGATTCAACTTGCAGCTTCATATCCTCGCCAACTGTGGGGAAATTCCATATAGAGAATTTGACATGAAAGTCAGACCTGGTACCTGGTGACTCCATCTCGCCGCTTGCTCCTGCAGGCTTTTATCCTGGACACCAAAGTTTCGGGGGACACTGCATGTACTACACACCCACCAATGCTGACTCTGACACATGGCAGCTTCACCATGCACTCCCAGCACATCTCCGAACCACTAACAATACGTCTTCTGTACTTCAATGCTGCAGCTCAGGGTGCACTGACAACTCTCATTGCAATGCTGCTGCAAGGACACTGTGCTCAGGGAGTTGGGCTGAGGCCAAAATGCGTAAAAAAGTATGGTGTACAGCAAATGAAACTGCATTTAGAAGTCTGTCAATTTATATAAATAAATTACTGAAGCATATTCCCTATGGTGGGCGGCACGGTGGCACAGTGGCTAGCACTGCTGCCTCACAGCGACTGAGACCCGGGTTCAATTCCCGACTCAGGCGACTGACTGTGTGGAGTTTGCACGTTCTCCCCATGTCTGCGTGGGTTTCCTCTGGGTGCTCCGGTTTCCTCCCACAGTCCAAAGATGTGCGGGTCAGGTGAGTTGGCCGTGCTAAATTGCCCGTAGTGTTAGGTAAGCGATAAATGTGGGGGTAGGGTGGGTTGCGCTTCGAAGGGTCGGTGTGGACTTGTTGGGCCGAAGGGCCTGTTTCCACACTGTAAGTAATCTAATCTAATCTATGGAAGTTCCACAGTTGCCTTATTAGAGCAGGGAGAGGAACATTCAGAGAAGTCCACACTTCCTGTCCATGTTCAGGGATATTGTGCCCAATGACAGTCTGTTCGCGAGCGTTTGTTCCCGTGGAAGAGAGTTCAGCACAGGAACAACATCTTGATTGTGATTGTTTTCAGGGTTGGAGGATTTTTGAAGTGATGGTTACAGCAGAGTAAACGTACAACAGAGCAGAATCATGCAGCCTACGAAAAGATTTTTTTTTATTCTCCCTCACAACTGACTTCACGGGAGCAATTGGTGATGGGAGATGTGACCAATAGCCAGCAATGTGAACATGTAGTCCAGTCCAGATATATTGTGGACGAATGTGCTGCATTGCTCTGACTGTGATTGATGTCAGTCTCCATGCAATGCATCTGTTTCGCTGGAGGGTTTCCCGCTCCTATTAGTAAGAGGCTTCATTCAGTGCACTATCCCACTGTAGTAAAAGATGCATCAGCTCTAACAGTAACAGAGATCTGCAGCTGCATAGATCCGAATCTGAGAAAATTGACCGGAATATTACAACAATGGCGAGGAGGTTTTCCTTGTGTCTTTTTAAAATCTCCCCCTCTTGGGGATTTCTAACATATCGGATATCAGCAGTGCTGATGATTATTCTGGGCGGGGTGGAGGGTGTGTTTCTCAACTATTCTCGCTATTGTTGGTGTTCTCTACCTCTGTCCATTCATTAATCCCATAAACAAGTTTGAACTTCGTTGCAATTTCTGTTATCTATATTTGGCAGAGAAAGAAACTATTGTCTTCAGTTTCAATTGCAGTCTCCATTCATTACTCATGAATTGCAGACCACTCCCTCATAAACATCTGCGAACAAAACTGTGCACAACCTCGAGATCCCTTTTTTCCTGAACCGATTTATGTCTCCTGTTCTCTCTGTCACCAAACCTGTCCACTGCCAACTCCTAATATCCCCAATCTTCATCTCTGTGTCAGTGCTGTTGCTGAACAAACCATTGGCTGCACGTTGGTAAAATTCAGACTTAATGTTTCAAGCTCTCTTCTGACCACTTTTCTGATTACAAATATTTCAATCATAAAATTGTTCTTGTCTCGGAAGTTACTTCATGATTAGGACAATGTATGAATGTAGGAATGTCGATGGATGTAATTCAGAAGCTAAGCTTATTAAACGAAAGATTTTCTTTCAAGTGATTTGTTTCAAGTCCACCACAGCCGATGACAGAACTTGAATAAAAATGGTAAGAGTTGGAATAAAAGTGAATTTCACGAAAAACAAACATAAAAGCAACATTTTTTTTTGTCCGAAAACCTTCATCTTTCACTGATCACCTTCGGTAAAGAAATCTAATGTTATTACCCGGTCTGGAGTAAGTGTGACTTGAGACCCATGGCAATCTGCTTAACATTATATTGGCTTGTGGAATGGCCTCATAATCAGAGCAATTAGTGATGGTCACCAAATGCTGTCCTTGGCAGAGATGCCAACATCCCACGGATTAACAAAATTCAGGGTGAAATCAAATAAAGGAAGATGCTTAAAATGTGAAATTATGGACAGAAATGCAAAGAAATGAACAGAAAGTGCTGAGAAACTTTCCTGAACTGGAAGCAGCTGGAAAGGAGTGTGATTAGTACCGTTGACTGGGAAGTCTGCTTTGAAGGGGATGAGGAATCAATAGAGAAAGAGAGATATAGAAGAAAAAGAGAAAACAAAGAGAGTGATGATCAGCTGGGCTGGAAATAAAATGTGAGATTCACCTCATCTATTTTTCGCCTTTCCCATCTTCCTGAATATCATGCCCTTGTATATACAGGTATCCCCCGCTTTTCAAAAGTTTGCTTTTCGCCACTTCCTTTTCCGAATGACTTACATTAGGACCTTGTTTCGCTAACCAAAAGAAATCCGAACAGGGTTTTCACTTTTACGAAGAAAGCCGAATGTTTTCCCATATAAATTATTGCCACTGCACTTTACACCATATCAGCTTGCGAACAGTTTCGTAGGAACACTCTACTTACAAATACTGAGGGAAACCTGTATATATCTAAGATCATGTTTAAAGCGATTTAATTCCCTCTGTCTGTCCTCCCTAAGTGTGGTCATCTTCGTATATTCATTAATTAGATATGGGTATCTCTGACTGGGGCAGCATGGGTTCGTTTTTCCAGTTGCCCTTGAGAAGATCTTGAGCCCCTGCAGTCCACGTGTTTGATCTGATTTGGTTTCATTTACTTTAGTCAAATGCACAATGGAAAGATTTGTTCTTATTGTAGTGAAGGCACCTGATAGTAAACAAGAAAACAGAGATCACGGGGTCCTTGGACAGAGTGATGCATACAAGGTTACAGCTTCACAAGAGGTGTGCAAAGTAAGATCGACATTAGCAAGATTAATATTATTTAAAAAGTGAGAGATGTCAATTTGCCAGTTTAATAATAGTAGGGAAAGAAGTGTTCCTGAGCATGTTTTCAAGCCTCTGTGTCTCCTCCCTGTTGGAAGAGGTTGTAGGTGATCATTACCAGTTTGGGAGAGAGATCTTTGATGTTGCCAGCCTTTCTGCGACAATGACAAGTATCAATGGACGGAAGGTTGTCTTCCGTGATGGTCTGGACTGTGCACACAACCGTCTGTAGTTTCTTCTGGTCCTGGGCACAGCAGTTACCATGTCAGGTCATTGTGCACCCGAATAGAATGCTTTGAGTTGCCAGTATACAGAGCACTGGGAGACGGGCAGTTTCAAAATAGTTAAATGTAACAATTGGCTGTTAAATGGATATCCACGTTGTGGTTACTGTTTTAACAACAATTGAAATTTAACTGATAATTTTAAATTATGTCTTCTATACCAAAACCTTGTTGAGTGCATTGTATTGCCAACATCGAACCAATGAGCCATCACCTGCTTCAAACGAATAGTGAAGCCAACGAAGGAGAAAGAGAAAGAAACAAAGGGAAGGAGAGAGAGAATACAGCGAGGGAAACAGATGGACAGTCAGTCAAAGAGAGAAAGGAAACAAAACAAGGAAACAAACGGTCACATGTGCAGGGAGAGGGAAAGATAATTGGTTCAGGGAAAGAAACAGAAGACAGGGAAAAGGAAAACACAGGGAAATAGGCAGTGTGAGGGAAACAGTGAGAGACAAAGATCACAGGGAGCTGGGGATAGGGTCAAGGGGAGCTGGGGGAATGGGAGGAGCTGGGGGTAAGGACCGGAGAGACCTGGGCGTGAGCACTGGAGGGAGCTTGGGGTAGGGAGGTGAGGATTTATTTTGTCCTGCACTAAGATATCCAGGCAGACCATGGATCAAGGTAAGCATGGATATACTGAACAATGGCTGTAAAACATGTCTGAGAGGCATATAGGTTACCCTGCACAGGGTGTGTGCGAGGCGAGGTCAATATGGACAAAATCAGCATTATCTGAGGTTAGAGAGTCCATTCATCGGTCTAATAACAGCTAGGAAGAAGCTATTCCTGAACTAGCTGCTCTGTGTGTTCAAGCGTCTGTATCTTTTAGTCTGATGGAAGAGGTTGTGGGAGATCTTGACAGACATATGATGGGTCTTTGGTAATGTTAGAACAAAGAACATTCCAGTACAGGAACAGGCCATTCAGCGGTCCAAGCCTGCGCCGATCCAAATCCTCTATCTCAACCTGTCTCCTATTTTCTAAAGGTCTGTATCACTATGCTCCCTGCCCATTCATGTATATTTCCCGAAACATCTTAAATGAAGCACCACTGGTTACAGTGCTTGCCCTACTACGCTCTGTCCCCTGTTGCTAAGCCAGTTCTTTATCCATGTAGCTAGCACACCCTGGGCACCATGTGACTTCACTTTCTCCATAACCTGACCATGGGAAATCTTATCAAACGCCTTCCTGAAGTCCATGTACATGACATCTCAGACTCTCCCTCATCAATCAACTTTTGTCACTTCCTCAAATAATTCTATTAAGTTGGTAAGAGAAGACTTTCAGCACAATAAACCATGTTGCCTCTCACTGATAAGACCATGTTCATCCAAATGAGAATAGATCCTATCCCTCAGTATCTTCTCTCGCAGCTTCCCTACCGATACGTCAGGCTCACCGGTCTATAATTAAATGGATTATTCATGCTACCCTTCTTACACAAGGGGATTAGAAACTTTCCAGTCCTCCGGGACCTATGTTGTGTTCAAGGATTTAACAAAGGTATCTGTTAAGGCCCTAGTTTTTCCCTCTCTCCCTTCCCTCAGTAATCTTGGATAGATGTTGGCAGCCTTTCTGCGGCAACGAGCCATGTAAATAGAGTCAATTATTGGGAGATTGGAGTCCGTCATAGTCTGGGCTGTGACACAATCTTCTGTAGTTGCTGATGTTCCTTGGAAGAGTGTTGCCGTACCAGGCCATTACGCACCCGGACAGTACGTTCACAATAGTTCATCTGTAGAAGTGGTGCATGCTAAATATCCTGAGCCAAGTGAGGAAGCAGAGACGTTTTTGAACCATCTTGATTGTCACACCTATGTGAGAAGTCCAGGGTAGGTTGCCGGTTATCATCACTCCGAGGGACTTGACGCTCTGCATTCTCTCAACCATTGATGTAGATCGTGGCTTGTTCCCCTCCTTTCGTTCTAAAGTCAATGATCAGTTCTTTACTTTTGCCGAGTTTGAGAGGGAGGTTATTATCATTCCACCAAACCCACTATCTCTTTTCTGTGTTCAGACTAATCGCTGTTTGATATCACTCCTGCTTTGGTGATGTCATCAGCAAACTTACAGTTGGCATTGCTTGGAATTTGGCAACACAGCCACGTGTGTACCGGAGTACAGTAAGGGGCTGAGGACACAGCCGTGTGTGTACAGGGAGTACAATAGGGGACTGAGGACACAGCCATGTGTGTACAGGGAGTACAGTAGGGGCTGAGGACACAGCCGTGGGTGTACAGGGAGTACAATAATGGGCTGAGGACACAGCCATGGGTTTACATCGCGGACAGTAGGGGGCTGAGGGACACAGCTGTGTGTGTGCAGGGAGTGCAGTAGGGGGCTGAGGACACAGCCGTTTGTGTATGCGAGTACAGTAGGGGACTGAAGACACAGCCAGGTGTGTACAGGGAGTATAATAGGGGACTGAGGACACAGCCATGTGTGTACAGGGAGTACAGTAGGGGCTGAGGACACAGCCGTGTGTGTACAGGGAGTACAGTAGGGGCTGAGGATACAGCCGTCGGTATACAGGGAGTACAGTAGGGGGCTGAGGGACACAGCTGTGTGTGTACAGGGAGTACAGTAGCGGACTGAGGACACAGCCGTGTGTGAACAGGGAGTAGAGTAGGGGGCTGAGGACACAGTCCTGTGAGTACAGGAAGTAGAGTAGGGGGCTGAGGGAGCAGCCATGTGTGTACAGGGAGTACAGTAGGGGGCTGAGGACGCAGCGGTGTGTGTACAGAGAGTACAGTAGCGAGCTGAGGGACACAGCCGTGTGTGTACATAGAGTACTGTCGGGGGCTGAGGACACAGCTGTGTGTGCACATGGAGTACAGTGGAGGGCTGAGGATACAGCTGTGTGTGTACGGGGAGTACAGTAGGGGCTGAGGATACAGCCGTGTGTGTGCAGGGAGTAGAGTAGGGACAGAGGGACACAGCCGTGTGTGTACAGGGAGTACAGTAGGGGGCTGATGGACACAGCTGTGTGTGTATAGGGAGTACAGTAGGGGGCTGAGGACACATCCTCCATGAGCTCCAGTGTTGAATGTTATTGTGGCGGAGGTTCAGATACCTATCTTCATTAATTGTGGTCTGTGGGTCAGAAACCGGGGAATCCAATTGCAGAGGGTGGAGCTGCGACTAAGGTAACGGAATTTTGAGATCAGTCTGGACGGGATAATGATGTTTAAGGTGGAGTTGGCGTCAATGAGCAGGAGTCCGGTGTAGATATCTTTGTTGTCCAGATGTCCTAGGGATGAGTGCAGGGCTTGGGATCTGGCTTCTGTTGTGGACCCGTTACATTAGTCGGCATATTATAGGGGACCAAGTCAGGCTGGGAGATTGGAGGTGATTAGATTAGACTAACAGTGTGGAAACAGGCCCTTCGGCCCAACAAGTCCACACAGACCCGCCGAAGCGAAACCCACCCATACCCCTAACCTAACACTACAGGCAATTTAGCATGGCCAATTCACCTGACCCACACATCTTTGGACTGTGGGAGGAAACCGGAGCACCCGGAGGAAACCCACGCAGACACGGGGAGAACGTGCAAACTCCACACAGTCTGTTGCCTGAGTCGGGAATTGAACCCAGGTCTCAGGCGCTGTGAGGCAGCAGTGATGTGGGCCATATCCAGCCTTTCAAATCACTCCATGTTTATTGAGGTTAGAGCCACTGGGCGGCAATCATTAAGTCATTAAAGCATGAGCTTTCTCACTTACAAGGTTGATGTTATGATTTAGAGATGCTGGTGTTGGACTGGGGTGTACAAAGTTAAAAATCACACAACACCAGGTTATAATCCAACAGGTTTAATTGGAAGCACAATGATGAAGGTTGATGTTGTTCTTCTTGAAGCAGATTGGGACTTGAGCTTGTGGGAGGGAAAGTCTGAAATTGTATGTGAATACCTCTGCTAGTTGGTCCTCACAGGATCTGAGTGCTCAGCCAGGAACACTATCAAGGCCCGGCGCTTTCCTTGATTTGACCTGCAGGAAGACTGATCATGCCTGCAGCGTTGAGAGCGGGCACAGGCACATCAGAGGCTGTCGGGGCAGGTTTCAGCCTGGCAGTCGCAGTTATTCATCATAGACATCCCCTCGTCGACTTCCCTCCATCGTCATCAATACACAGTGACATGGTTGGTGTGATTACCACTCAGTTAGTGTTGAGATGGAGTGACATCAATAGGCCGGGATTGTGCGCCATTATGAAGTAAACTCACAACAAAAGAGGGTAGGGTGCGCTTCAACTGAGAGTCAGTGGTGCAGGGAGTGAAGACTCTCCAGGTGTAATTCAAGTCAAGCCGCTGCTTCACCCTGAATGGAATCAAGCACCGAGACTGTTGCACCTTGTAGATTGTGGACAGTCCTCAGGGAACCAGGAAATGTATTATATATGAACAATCTGAACAAAGGTCTTGAGTTCAGTTTTGCTAAGTTTGCAGATGATATTGAGGAAGTGGGGAAGCTGGAGAAAGGCTTGAACAGTTCAGTACTGTGGGAAAACAAGTGGCTGATGGAACACAATATGGGAACGTGTGAGAATATGCACTTTGGTAAGCGGAATAGGGGAGACACTATGTTCGAATAGGATGCATTAAATCTGAAGCCCAAACGGATTTTGAAGCACTCGTCCTCTCTTATGGTTAACGTGCATGTTCAGTTGGCAGTTAGGAAAGCAAAAGCAATGTTCGCATTCATTTCAAGAGACCAAGAATGCAAGACGAGAGGCATACTGTTGAAAATGCAATGGGCTATGGACAGACGGCATTTGGACAATTGTGAGCTGTTTTGGCACTACCTCTGGAGAAAGATCTGCTGGTGTTGGAGGTGATCCATCCTGGGGATGACGGCTTGTCATATGAGCGGCAGTGTGTGTACACGATAGAATTTAGAAGAATTGTGGGGATTGGGGCGGGGGGGGGCGGTGTCTGATTGAAATTAATGGATTACTGCAAAGATTGATACAGTCAGTGTGTAGAAGATATTTCCATTTTTCATCGAGACAATGACAAAAAGGCACAGTATTAGAGTGAAGGAATGGGTTGAATGGCCTAAATCTATTGCTATATCTCATGCCGTTTAGGTCATAGGGTCTATTATTCAGTATAGACTTGTAAGTCTCTGACCTGTTCTTGTAACCCTTGTATTTGTATGTTGGTTTGACTTCACGTTCTGGTCAATGGTAACCCCTGTGATATGGACGGTGGGAGGATTCTGTGTCTGCCAGTATGCCATTAATATTTTGAATATGAGCTGCTATCAGTGAGTCTCATCTGGCGGGAGTACATTCTCTCTACGATGATTATCATTTTCTGTCTGGTAGTTTCGTAGGATTAATCCTGTTCCGCCAGAATTGTTGATTTAAACAGAACAGATGCAATTTATCGCAGCATTCAGCAACAATATGTCATCGAATACTGAACACCCTTCTAATAACAGAAAAGTCTAAAAGTTCAATATTAAAAAGACTGCTTTCCTGTTTGTGTTCAAATCAGATAACCTGTCCCATCGAGATGCTCAACTTGAAACTATTTTAAAAATATATTTTTTGTATGTGGGCATCACTGGATGTGCCCAGCATTTCTTGCCCGTCCACAGTTGCCCTTGAGAAGGTGGTGCTGAGCTGCCTTCTCGAACTGCTGCAACCTACCTGCTATGCTGTGACCCACTTGTGATTAAAGATGGAATTCCAGGGTTTTCACGTAGCAACAGTGAAGGAACGGCAATACATTTCCAAATCAGGATGTTGACTCGTTTGAAGGGGAATTTGATGGTGGTGATGTTCCCAAACGACTTCTGCCCTTGTCATTCCAGATGGAGTTGTTTAATCGTCCGCCACCATTTATGATCAGATTAGCAGGACTGCAGAGCTTAATTCTGATGCATTGGAAGGAACTGTCTGAGGATCTTTGGGGAATTTCTCCATTGTCTTGTAGATAGTGCACACTGCTGCTCCTGAGTGACCGTGGTGAAGGGAGTGAATGCTTGTGAATGTGGTGCAAATCAAATGGGCTGTTTTGTCCTGGATTGTGTCAAGCTTCTTTAGTGTTGTTGGGGCTGCAACATTCAGGCAAGTGAAGATATTCCATCTCATTCCTGACTTGTGCCTTGTAGATAATGGACAGGCTATGGGTAGTCAGGAGGTGAGTTTCTCGTGCAGTTTCCTAGCCTCTGATCTGCTGTTACATTCATGTGGCGAGTCCAGTTGAGTTTCTGGTCAATGATACCCCCAGGATATTGATAGTGGGGGAGATTAGTGCTGATAATGCTGCTGAATACAAAGTGGTTACATTGTTTCTTATTTATGACAGTCATTGTCTGAATTTATGTGGCACAAATGTTACTTGCCACTTGCCAGGCCAAGCCTGGATATTGCCCAGATATTTTTGCTTTGGGCATGACCTGCTTCCGTATCTGAGCATTTGCGAATGGTGCTGAATATTGTGCAATCATCATCGAATATCCCCACATCTGACCTTATGATGGAAGGAAGGTCATTGTTGAAGCAGCTGAAGATGTTTGGCCCGAGGACATTATCCGAAGGGACTACAGCAGAGATGTTCTGGAGCTGAGATGACTGACCTCCAACAAGAATGACCATCTTCCTATCTGTCAGGTATGACTCCAATAATGCAGTGTTGGCCCGCGATATCGTTTTTGCTTGGGGTTCTTGATGTCACATTTGGCAGAATGCAGCCTTAATGTCAAGGGCTGGAAATCAGTTCCTTTTTCTATGTTTGAACCAAGGCTGTGACGAGGTCAGGAGCTGAGTGACGCTGGCAAATCCCAAACTGGGCGTCACTGAGCAGGTTATTTTTGAGCAGGTGCTGCTTGATAGCACTGGTGATGACACCTTCCATCACTTTACTGATGATGGAGAGTAGACTGATAAGGCGGTATTTGGACGGGTCGAATTTGTCCAGCGTTTTATGTACAGAACACACTTGAGCTGTTTTTCCCCATTGTCGGTTTGTAAACATACTGGAACAGCTTGGCTAGGGGAGCAGGATGTTCTGGAGTACAAGTCTTCAGGACTATTGCCAGCATGTTATCAGGACCCATAGCCGTTGCAAGTTCCAGTGCCTTCAACCGTTTTTTGATATCAGTTAATCGAATTTGCTGAAGAATGCAATCTGTAATGATGGGGACCACCGGAGGAGGCTGAAATGGATCACCCACTCAAAACTTCTGACTGAAGATTGCAACGAAATCTTCAGCCTTATATTTTGCACTCATGTTCTGGGCTCTTCCATCTTTGAGGATGGGGATATTTGTGGAGACTCCTACTCTGGTGGGTTGTTTAATCATCCGCCACCATTTACGATTGGATTAGCAGGACTGCAGAGCTTAATTCTAATGCATTGGTTGTGGCATCGATAAGATCTGTCAGTCGCTTTCTGTTTATGCTATCTGGCACACAAGTATTTCTGTTTGGAAGCTTCAACAGATGAACATTTTATCTTTATATATTTCTGGTTCTGCTCCTGGCATGCTCTCCTTCATTCTCCATTGAACCAGGGTTAATCGTCTCGTTCGATGGAAATGGTTGAGTGGAGGACATGCTGGGCAGTGACGTTTCAGATTGTGCTGGAATATAGTTCTGCTGCTATTGATGGTCCACAGTGTCTTGTGGACGCTCAGTCTTGAGTTGCTAGATCTGCTAAACGTCTGTGCCATTTAGCACGGTGACAATGCCACACAACACAACAGAGTTTATGGAGACAGCAGACTTCGTCTCTACAAGGACAGTGTGGTGGTCACTTTTACCGATACTGTCATGGACAGATACATCTGCAGTTGTTAGATTGGTAAGGATGAGGTCAGGTATGTTTCGTACCCTCTTGTTCATTCCCTCACAACCTTCTGCAGACCCAATTAGGTAGCTATGTCCTTAGGAGACTACCAGCATGATCAGTCGTACTGCTGCCAAAACCACTCCTGACAGTCGACTTTGAAATCCCACAGCCAGAAAACACTTTGTGCCCTTGCCACAGTCAATGCTTTCTCCAAGTGTTGTTTAACATGGGGGAGGACTGATTCAGCTGAGGAACGACGTTACGTTGTAATCAGTAAGAAACTCCTTTGCCCATGTTTAATTTCTGTTATTTCCATAAGGTATGATTCCGTGAGTATGGCTATGTCAGGCTGTTGCTTGACTAGTCTGTAAGGCAGTTGTTCCAGTGTTGGCACTAGACCTCAGATGTTGGTAACTAAGACTTTGCAGGTTCTATAGTGATGTTTCTAATGTTGACTTTTCCAGTGCACATTTCGATGCCAGGTTGTCCATCCCGTTTCATTTGTTTGAAACATTGTAGCGATTGGAACAACTGAATGACTCATTAGACCATTTCAGGGGGCGATTGGGAGTCACTGACATTGCTTTGGGTCTGGAGTTGCATGTCAGCCAGACCAGGTGAGGATGGAAGATTCCTTCATTGCAGGATATTGTTGAACCAGATGGATTTTTCTGACAATTGGCAATGATTTCATTCTCATCAGTAGATTCTTAATTCCAGGGATATTTTTTACATTATTGAATTGAATTTCCACCGTTTGCAGTGGCGGGATTCAACTTGGATCTACAGATCAGGAGCTGATTTTTCTGGACTGATAATCTATTGGTAATACCATGAGACCTACTTGGAACCACATGTTGTACCCAGCTGCCATTTCTTGTGATACACCGTTTTTCAGTCATTGCTTATGTTATTCTGGAATCTCATCCTTCATTAAATCTTGATTGAAATACACACTCATAGACCATAGAACATAGAAAAATACAGCGCAGTACAGGCCCTTCGGCCCTCGATGTTGCGCCGACCGAAGACTACCTAACCTACACTAGCCCAATAACCTCCATATGCTTATCCAATGCCCGCTTAAATGACCATAAAGAGGGAGAGTCTACTACTGCTGAGTAAAGAATCTACTCCTAACATCTGTCCTATACCTACAACCCCTTAATTTAAAGCGGTGTACCCTAGTAACAGCTGACTCCATTAGCGGAAAAAGGTTCTCACTGTCAACGCTATTTAAACCCCTAATCATCTTGTACACCTCTATCAAATCTCCCCTAAACCTTCTTTTCTCCAATGAGAACAGCCCCAAGTGCCTCAGCCTTTCCTCATACGATCTGCCTACCATGCCAGGCAACATCCTGGTAAACCTCCTCTGCACTCGTTCCAATGCCTCCACATCCTTCCTATAATATGGCGAACAAACCTTCACACAATACTCCAAATGAGGCCGCACCAGAGTCTTATACAACTATAACATGACCTCAGGACTCCGGAACTCAATTCCACGACCAATAAATCCCAGTACACCATATGCCTTCTTCACAGCACTATTTACCTGGGTGACAACTTTCAGAGATCTGTGTACATGGACACCAAGATCCCTCTGCTCATCCACACTACCAAGTAGCCTACCATTAGCACAGTAATCCATCTTCTTGTTACTCCTACCAAAGTGAATGACTTCACACTTAGCTACATTGAACTCCATTTGCCACCTTTCTGCCCACCTCTGCAACTTATCTATATCTCGCTGTAACCTGCCACATCCTTCTTCGCTGTCCACAATTCCACCGACTTTCGTATCATCCGCAAACTTGCTCACCCAGCTTTCAAGCCCCTCCTCTAGGTCATTTATAAAAATGACAAACAGCAATGGTACCAAAACAGATCCTTGTGGAACACCGCTAGTAACTGCACTCCAAGATGAACCTATACCATCAACTACCACCCTCTGTCTCCTTCCAGCCAGCCAATTCCTAATCCAAACCTCTAATGCACCCTCAATGCCATACCTCCGTAGTTTTTGCAGTAGCCTACCATGGGGTACCTTATCGAACGCCTTGCTAAAATCCATATACACCACATCTACTGCTTTACTCTCGTCCACCTACTTGGTCACCTTCTCAAAGAACTCAATAAGGTTTGTGAGGCACGACCTGCCCTTCACAAAACCATGCTGACTATCCTTGATCACATTATTCCTATCCAGATGTTCATAAATCCTATCCCTTACAATTCTCTCTAAGACTTTGCCCACAACAGAAGTGAGACTCACTGGCCTATAGTTACTAGGGCTATCCCTACTCCCCTTCTTGAACAAGGGGACCACATTGGCTATCCTCCAGTCTTCTGGCACTATTCCCTGTAGACAACGACGACATAAAAATCAAGGCCAATGGCTCCGCTATCTCCGCCCTAGCTTCCCAGAGGATCCTAGGATAAATGCCATCAGGCCCAGGGGACATATCTATTTTCATCCTTTCCAGTATTCCCCAGACCTCTTCCCTACATACCTCAAGGCCATCCATTCTAATCACTTGTGACTCAACATTCACATCAACAACAGTGTCCTGTTCCTGAGTGAATACTGACGAAAAGTATTGATTTAGTGTTTCTCCAATCTCCTCCGCCTCCACGCACAACTTCCCACTACTATCCTTGACTGGACCGATACCTACCCTAGTCATCCTTTTATTCCTGACATACCTATAGAAAGCCTTTGGGTTTTCCCTAATCCTACCAACTAAGGACTTTTCATGTCCCCTTCTCGCTGCTCTTAGCTCTCTCTTTAGATCCTTCCTGGCTACCTTATAACTCTCAATCGCCCCAACTGAACCTTCACGCCTCATCTTTACATAGGCCGCCCTCTTCCCTTTCACAAGGGATTCCAATTCCTTATTAAACCACGGCTCCCTCACAAGACCCTTTCCTCCCTGCGTGACTGGTACATACTTATCAAGGACACCCATTAGCTGTTCCTTGAACAATCTCCACATATCATTTGTGTTCTTCCCTTGAAGCCTATTTTTCCAATCCATGCATCCGAAGTCATGCCTCACCGCATCATAATTTCCCTGCCCCCAACTATAACTCTTGCCTTGCAGTGCACTTATCCCTCTCCATCACTCGAGTAAAAAACTCATGAACGTCTTCTCGACTGCTCGAATTTCATTCAGTCTGTTTTGTTTCAACAGACATTTCAAGGCTGCTGTACCCCAGAGACAAGCAGGAAAAGATAATGTGTGATTGTGCACTATAGCTGTCACCGGACCAGCATGTCTGTCCAGAAAATAATCATTGTGGGTCAGAGAACCTCAATTATTATGGCATGGATGGAGGCTAATAAGCCCATCGTGGAGTCACAAGCTTTCCAACTGCACAATTGGAGATAGAGAGAGTGTGTGAAGAGAGATTGTGTGAGAGAGAAATAAACAGAGAGAAAGCAAGTGACGGGGGATAAAGTGAGAGAGGATTGAAAGGGGAATGACTGACTGAGTGCGAGAGGAAGAGGTGTTAGATGAGGCTGAAGTCAGATAGATCGGAAAACTGCATTACGATAGATAAATATGGACAGACAGAAGTTAGAAGCTTTGTTTAGAAATTCCTCTGGACGGCAAGCCCTTTGTCTGGGCTCTATACACTGTGAGCACTGTGCTGATACTGGCTGTCATCCCAAATTATTTATTTCCAACAATATGACAGAGCTGGGTTACTGACAGCTAAACAGAACCCATTAGGCCAATAGATTGGTTCCATGGAGAATGCATAGTTTTTAAATAGGCTATGCCAAAAGCAACAGGAAACGATAACCACCACCCGCTTCCACGACCCCCACTCCTGCCCACACCGATACTGTATGAGAGACTAGGCCAGAGAATCTCAATGAGGGGACTCACTGACAGAGGTGAAATCACGATCTTAGCTGTGGGTCAAATAATGATTGATAAAGTTTGAATACCACTTTCTTAGTTATACAATTCACATTTCAATTTATATAGCTCGATATCAGGAGTGTATTTTAACAACCTTATCTCTTTGTACTTTGCATATATTGGTGTGTGCAGAAAATCATTTTGTTCCTGTATTTTATATTGCATAAACATATTTCATTAATATTGTCTCTGCTAATTCCTCATTGTCGATGTATGCTTGAATCTGTTCTTCATATGAGTTATAAATAGTAACATTCCAATTCTGGTAAATGAGGAACATCACTGTCCCTCCACCCAGTCTAATCAGCAATGTCCCCCAGCCCTCTCCGTCTTCTGTCTTTGCCCCAATGTCATAATCACAATGTAATCGAAGTCCATTAAATGACACTTCTTGACAGTTCCTTAACATCGATAACATCAACAGCATGACCCACACCTGCCCTCCCTGATCCTGGAATAACAATCTGAACTGTGTTTGTCATGTGCAATTCTCTGTTAACGTATCCGTGCGTTTGTTGTTTGTAACCCACTTTTGTTTTGGCAGATTTTGCTGTCACATCATGGATGAAAGCTGTTTTCTCAATATTTTACAGATATTGCAATGACTGATCAGTAGTTACGGGATTCATTTCTGTACTTATAAACAGAGAAGCATGTCTATGTTCCGTTAAACATCTGGCATTACTTCCATATCCAAGGCTAACTGAATGATTACACACAATCAATCTGCCATCTTCAACATTGCTTCCTTCAGTCACACTCGCATATCACACCCAGAATGCACAAATGTTCAACGTTATTTTGAATTTTAATAAAGTAGCATTGAATTCAAAGGGGTTAACTGGAGCTATTTGTTCAGCGATTGTAATTATGTCAGTCTCCATGGATCGTATGCGTCCCTAGAGAGTTTCTCTCTTCTATCAATAAGGGAAGGATTTCAGCGTTTTATCCCATAGTGTGAGCGGGAGCATGTACAACAGCAATAAGAGGGATTGGCAGTTTCAGAGAGAAGGATAGGAGAGATGGAAATCTGGGAACATTAGACTGGAATGTTCCAACAATGGATGAAAATCTGGGAACATTAGGGTGGAATGTTCCAACAATGGATAGGAGTTTATCCGATGGTCTTTACTGGCTTTCCTGGCCTTGGATATCATTAGCATCGCGGATTGAAGATGTACTGATGGTTATTCAAGCTGGTTACTATCCTATCCTTGCTACAATTGGTGTTCCTGGTAAGTCACTCTGTCTGTTCAGTGAAACGGCCTGAACGGAATCGATGCTCATGATATGCAGGTTTTGAAAAGGTGCAAGCCAACGTTTTCAGCTCCAATCAAAGATTCCAATCCTTAAGAATTATAACTAGCAAATTATTATTTACAAATTACTCACCAATACGCGAGGGTAAAACACACTGTTCTCAACGTCTTTGATTCGTTTTCTCTTGCGAAGTGTACATCTTCATATCTTCCCCACAAACCAATCCTGTCCAGTTACCACCATTAAGACGCGCCAGTCTCCCCCTCAGCCTCAGTTCAATTCCTGAATTAAACACCGTTTGTTCCTTTGTTAATTCCAGATACATCTGTTTCAATTCCCTTCTTACCATGTGCCCATTGCAAAATAATTGCACTTGAGATGTTTAATTTGTTCTCTGCACAAAATCTGAAAGATGGGCAGACAGTCAACGGTGGGTCAGGTCATTGGCTAGTATTCCAGAACCACAGAATGATAATCTGTTGATATCGACTTGCCTTATGCCCATTAGAGAAGGCAGTGAGTCATCCTTCTCTGGTCAAGTCTCTGTTTAACTGCAAACCCACGGCAATGTGTTTTACTATTTATTGTCCTGTGGAGCAGCTGACACAGCCACTCAGTTCAGGATCGGCATAACATGCTGGCCTGACCATGGCTGCACACATCCCGTGAGGGCAGAACAAAAGGAAAGGTAGCTCCCTTCCTCTGCCTGCATCCCATATTCCAACGGCTCATTTCCATTCAGGTAGGTAGCCATTCACTGTTTTAGATGTATTCTTTGTGATTGAGTCTCTCCCAAGATTGATGCCCATCTCCATGGGCACCTCTGGTGCTGGCTTTCTTGATGCTGACCTACAGATGTGAGGATGTTTTAAAATTCTACATCAGTGGCAGCGCATTGTAAATGAATGGTTTCCTGTGTCACATGAAAGAAATGGAGCCAGCTAAGTGAGGGAAATGAATTATTGTGATCAAACCTGAGAGTGTTGCTGGGGCAGTATTTGGGGTATTGTGGACAGATTTTCTTTCCTTTATATGGAGTGATCTCCTTACCACAGAGAGAGTGAAGAGGAGTTCCACCAGATTAATCCCTGGGATAATCGCACTATGAGGAGTGAGTGAAGGTTGATCTAGTGCTGTGAGAGAATAAGACGTGATTGCATTGAACCCTGAGAGTGATAGACAATCACTCCTTATATTCGAAACAGACAATTGAAAGCTGATAAATTCCATGACTACTATTTCACTCAGGATGCATGATTCGGGATAGTTTAAGTGCCAGGGTGGACGTTCCACCCGCCCACCCCAACCCCTACTCCCCATTGAGAGAGACAGAGAGGTCTAAGTTTTGAATAAACTCTCCCTACATTGGTACAGTGCAGTTGGTGTGTGATCCTGCACTGAATGTCATATTATCCACCACCCCGACAGCAGCCACAATACCTTCATTCTAAAACAGCTAACTATTCACAACAGCTTCTGCCCTTCATGAAGAACATGAATCTATCTTCTCAGAGATGGAAGGTACTCCGTTAAGGTTTAGACCAGAAGACTATAAGACATTGGAGCATAAATTAGGACAGTTAGCCCATCGGGTCTGCTCCGTCATTCAATCATCGCTGATAGGTTTCTCAAACCCATTCTCCGACCTTCTCCCCGTAACCCTTCATCCCCTGGATAATCAATAACGATCTATCTCCTTGTCAAATATATTCAATGGCCTGACCCCACAGCTTTCTGTGGCAATAAATTTCAAGGAGTCACCATTCTATGGTTTCATAACTTTCTCCTTATCACTGTTCTGAAAAGTATTCCCTTTCATTTAAGGCTGTGTCCGCGGATTCTAATCCAATAGAAACATCTTATCAACATCCACTCTCTCCAGGTCAGTCAGTATCCTGTCTTTATCAATTACATTCCCTCTCATCCTTTCAAACTTTATCAAGTATAGACCCAGAGTACTCAGACATTCATCATGCAATCAGCTTTTCATTCTTATGACCATTCTCTTGAAAATCTTCTGAACACGCTCCAGGACCAGTACATCCTTCCTGAGGTATGGAGCTCAAAAATGATCACAATCCTCCAAATGTGGTCTGACCACAGCCGTATACAGTCAGTTCTTATATTCAATTCTTCTCGTAGTAAATGTTCCCAATCATAATAGCAATTGCCCTCCTAACTACTGCCTCAACCTGCAAGCTTACCTTGAGAGAACCCTGCACTAGAACTCCCAAGTCTCTTTGCACTTCAGATTTCTGAATTTTCTCGCCATTTGGAATATAGACCATGCCTCTATTCTTCATGCCAAACTGCATGACCTCACACTTTCCAACGTTGGAGTGCATCTGACGATCTCTTTACCTGTCCAAATCCTCGTTCAGCCTCTCCGCTTCCTCAATACGACCTGTCCATCTGCCTATCTTTGTAGTCTGCAAACCTAGCCAGAGTGCCCTCAATTCCCTCATCTAGATTCGTTAATGTAACAAGTAAAAAGTTATGATTCCAACACAGACCATTCTGGATCACCACTTGTCACCGGCTGCCATCCTGAGAAGTACACTTTTATCCCCACTTTCTGCTTTCTGCTCGACAGACAAGCTTCTATCCATGCCACTACCTTGCCTCTAACACCACCAATCCTGTTCATACTCAGTAATCTCCTGTGTGACACCTTGTCAAAGGCCTTCTTGAATTCCAGGTGGATAACATCCATTGGCTGTGCTTGGTCGAGCTGCTCATTTCCTCTTCAAAGAATTCCAATAGATCTGTCAGGCATTAACTTGCCTTGATGAAATCATGCTGACTTTGCCCTATTTTACCAAACACTTTCAACTATTCAGAAATCTCATCCTACACAATAGATTCCAGGATCTTACCCATGACAAAGGATGAACAATTCATGGTGGGTCTTTTTTTGTCTTTCTCCTTACTCCCTTGTTAAAAAGGGTGAGAAGGTTTCCAGTGCTCTGGGATCGTTCCTTACTCCAATGATTCCTGAAAGATCACCACGATTGCCTCCACTCCCTCTTCAGCTATCTCCCTTATAATACTGGGATGTAGTCCATCTGGTCAAGTTTATTTAACCACCTTCGGACCATTACATTTTTTTTCTAGCATGTTCTCCATGGTTGGAGCCATCATATTCAGCTCTGGGCCCTCAATCTCTTGAATGTTTAAGGTATTATTCGTGCCTTCCACCACGAAAGCTGATGCAAAGTAATTATTCAGTTCCTTGAGCATTTTCTCGTTCCCCACTACTATCTCTCCAGTCTCATTTTCCAGCAGTCCAATGTTCACTTTTGCCGCTGTGTTATACTTTATATATTGAAAGAAACTGTTACAGTCTTCCTTTACATTACTGGCTAGCTTACCCCCATATTTAATAATCTCCCTCCTTATTTGATTTTGTTTGCCCTCTGTTTTGTCTTTGTAAGCTTTCCAATCCTCAGGTTTCCCACTGCACTTTGCCACATTGTATCATTTCTCTTTTGCTTTTATGCTATACCTCAGTTCCCTAGTCAGCGATGGTTGTCCCATCCTCCCTATACAAGCCTCTTTTTCCTCAGGATAAATCTCTGCTGTCCTGAATTACTCCAAAAATCTCCTGCCATTGCTGTTGCACTGTCTTTCCTGCTGGACCCGTCTCCCAGTCAATTCTACCCAGCTCCTCACTCATATCTGTGCAATGGCCTTTATTCTTCTGTAATACCGTTACTTCTTATTCTAACTTCTCTGTCTGAAACTGCAGAGTAAATTCAATCATATTATGATCACTGTCACCTTAAGCTGTCCTAATCTAGTCTGCCTGTACAAACTGCTCCAAAAAGCCATCTCGTAGACATTCCACAAATTCCTTTTCCTGCCAAACACTATCAATCTGAATTCCCAGTCCATCTGTATAATAAAATCCCACATGATCACTGTAATTTTGCTTTTCCTGCAGATCTTTCTACTACCTAGTATAGCTTACACCCCAGCTCCCTGTATACAACTCCAACTGCATTTTTTCACCTTTTTGATTCCTCAATTCTACCGACACAGATTCTACACCATCTGACCTTATTAAAATTCTTATTATTGATTATTGATTCAATTCCATTCTTAATACTCAGACAACTGTGTCTCTCTGCTTACCTGTCTATCTTTTCCACAGGATGAATATCCTTGAATATTCTGCTCCCAATCCTGATCCTCTTGCAGCGATGTCACTGTAATGCCCACTATGTCGTACCTGCCAATTTATGGATGAGTCACAAGCTCATTTACCTTATTCCTTATACTACATGTATTCCGATATAATAGTTCAGTCCTGTATTACCCGTCGCTCTTCTCATTGTCATTTGTTTGTCCAGCTGTTGGTACCTACATGGACCCTGACCACTGGATCATTCCACTCCCACTCCAAGTTCTGAAACCAAGATGATATATCCCAAACCCGAGCACCATGTAAGCAACACAACCTTCAGAACTCTTAATCCCGATCACGGAGAACAGTATCTATGGTTTTAATTATACTATCCCCAATTATCCATCATTGGGCAGCCTGGTGACACAGCAATGCTGCCTCACAGTGCTAATGACTTGGGTTCATTTCCAATCTCTGGACTCTGTTTGTGTGGACTTTGTACATTTTTCCCGTGTCTGCATTGGGAGCATTATTTCTTTTCTCTCTCCACAATACGTCTCTGTGTTTGCTTCAGATTTCTACTATCTACAGTATTTTTGCTTTTGTTTGATTGAGAAATACAGCAAATGTGACAGGTTTTTCTAAAAGCAGCCGTGGTTCGCGGGTTCCTCTGGGTGTATAGGAATCTTGCCCAGCCACTTGTCTGAGTGCAGAGTCACTGGATGTCCATTCCATCCCTCTCAGTTCCCTCGGTCCATCGGCACTACATGTAGCCTTTCCTTGTGCCACCCCGGTACTCCCCACACCCCATTGCCTGGCACTCGATACTCCCTTCGCAGCGCTGTGCGCACAACGACAGTGGGAACTTTCTGACCAGCTGGGGTTGCTGGGTAAAGACCTACCATTGAAAGGAACATAATAACTAGAATCCAATTGAATAGTAACGCTAAGTAAACAGGCTGAATTACATCCATCTGCTCTGACATTTTCTAATCTTCTGTTTATCCTCGTCCATCTGGAAATAGATTGTCCATATGTATACCTTGTCAAACAGGTTTGGTGGTGGGGATAGATATCAGATCCGGTAGTCATTGGACTGATTCAGTGGTCTCGCTTTCCTGACATCACACTTAAGATTTTATTGTCAAGTCTATCCAGTTTAAAGAAAAGGCCTTGCTGGAGTTGTGCTGAAAGGATATTTGAATTTTGGGGACATTAGAATATGCCACGTGCGAGTGAGGTTAGGAATCGTAAGGTCGCACAGTTAAATACTTGCCAGAGTGCTGGTCGGAGAGGCAGCACTTCCGATATGTGGATCATTGGGATTCCAGGATCGGTAGGATATACACAAAAAGGACGGTATGAACCTGAACTGGCAGCAATTTACGATACCTGAATTATTGGTTTTCACGTGTCAGTAGGATACACACAAGAAGGACGGGATACACACGAAATGATAACACTCTCCGTTACGTGGATCACTGGGATTCCCGGATTGGTAGGATATAAACAAAATGGACGGGATGGACTTGAACTGGCAGCAATCTCCTGGCAGGCAGGTTTGCTACTGTCCTTTACTAGGGTTTAAACTAGTGTGTGGCGGCGTTGGGGAAGGGGTGTATGGAACCACAGCAGTAGATCCACAGGTACAATGACTGAGGAGGAGTTGGAGACTAATCCCAGTACAGCTAAGACCAACAAAACAAAACATAGGGTACTGAACACAGTGGTCTGGCAGACTGAAGTGTGCTGATTTTAATATGAGGAATCTGTTTGTTTGAACAGATATTTCAATGTTGCTGCATGTCAGAACACATGAAGAGATAATGGTTAATTGTCCACTGTGTCCTTCGCTGGACCAGCTTGTCTCTCCAGGCACCAAAACATGTTACTGTGGGTCAGAGAACTTCAGAATTAATACAACACAGAAGGAGGCCATTCAGCACACCATGCATCCATGAGGTCTCCAACTTGACAACTTGAAAATAGAGGTAATGATCGGAGCTAGACGGAGAGGGAGAGAAATAAACAGAGAGAAAACACAGTGAAGTGAGACAAACAGAGTGAAAAAAGGAGTGACAGAGTGAGTGAGAGCAATGGGTGTCAGACGAATGTAATGTTAGATAAGGAGATAGCATGAGGAGAAATACACAGAAACTTTTCTTAGAAACTCTCACAGACTGTAAGTCCTTTGTCTGGTGTCATACCCTGTGAGCACCATGCTGATACTGGCTGTCATCCCAGATCATTTATCACCAATAACATCCCAGAGCTGAGTTGCTGACAGCTAAACACAATCCAATAGACCAAAATAAGGAATAAGGTAAATGAGCTTGCGGCGCAGAATTAAATCGGCAGAAATGAAGCGATGGGCGTCACAGAGAATCGGCTGCAAGGTGATTTGAATATTTAAGGATATTTAAGGATATATATCCTATCAAAAAGATAGGCAGGTGGGCAGAGGGAGTGGATTTGCATTATTAGTATGAAATGAGATTAAATCAATAGTAAGAAAGGAAGTGAGGTCAGATGGTGTAGAATCTGCGTGGGTAGAATTGAGGAACCACAACGGTAAGAAAACCACAGTTGAAGTGTTGTGCAGGGCTTCAAAGAGTAGTCAGGAGCTGCGGCTCAAGATACACCAGGAGATAGAAAAGATGTGTAGGAATGGCAAAGTACAGCAATCGTGGGTGATTTCAGTATGCAGGGGCACTGGGAACATCAGTTTGGTAGTGGTTCGCAAGAAAAGGAATTTTAGGAATGTTTATGAGATGGTTTCTTGGAGCAACTTCTGGTGGAGCCCACTCGGGAACAAATGATACTGGATTTAATGACGCAGGATTCGTAAGGGAGATTAGGGTGAAGGTAAACTTCGGAAGCAATGATCAGAACATGATTGAATTTATTCTGCAATTTGAGAGAGAGGAGATAGAATCAGAGGTAACAGTATATCAGCTGAATAAAAGCAACCACAGAGGCATAAGGGAGAAGATGGGTAGAATTGACTGGGAGAGGGGTCAAACATAAAAGACAGGGGAACAGCAATGGCAGCAGATTCCAAGATTAATTCAGGAGTCATAGCAGGGATTCTCGCCAAGGAATAGAGGCATGGTGCAGGGAGGGTGAGACAGCCAGGGCTGACGATGAAAGTCAGGGATTGCATACAAGCAAAAGAGCAAGTGGATAATGTGGTGAGGGGCAGTGGGAAATTAGAGAATTGGGAAACTTACAAAGACTAACAGAGGGAAGAAAAAAGACAGAGAAGATTAGATATGGAGGTAAGCTAGCCGGTAATACAAAGGAGACTGTAAGAGGATCTTTAGATATATAAAGAGGAAAAGAGAGGCAAAAGTGAATATGAACCATTGGAAAATAATGCTGGAGAGACAGTAGTGGAAAACAAAGAAATGAATGAGGAACTTTGCATAAATGTTCATGGTGGAAGACACGAGTAATTTTCCAAAAATTGAAGAGAATGAGAGGGCAGAGCTGAGTATGGTGGTCAACATCAAGGAGAACATGTTATAAAACTGAATGGTCTGAATTTGGATAAATCACCTGAACCATATGGACTACACCCCAGCATTGTAAGGGAGATGGTGGAAGAGGTAGTGAAAGTGGTAATCTTTCAGGAATGACTAAAATCAGGAAAGGCTGGAAAATTGCTGACATGACAGTCCATTTAATAAGGGAGTTAGGCAGAAGATGGAAAATTGCAGACTGATTAGCCTAACCTTGGTTGTGGGTAACATACTGGAATCCATCGTGAAGGATGGGATTTCTGAATACTTGGAGGTATTTGGTAAAAGAGTGCAAAGTCACCATTGTTCCATCAATGGGAGCTCATGCCTGACAAACCTGCTGGAATACTTTGAGGGAGTAAAGAGCAAATTTGACCAAAGAGAACCAGGAGATGTTATCCACCTGCTTCTCTAAAATCCTTTGATAAGGTGCCACGCAGGAGGTTATTGAGGAAGATTAGGGCCCCTGGTGTGACAGGCAAGGTGCTAGCTTGGATCGATGCATGGCTGTCTGACAGAAAGCAGAGAGTGGGGATAAAAGTGTCCTTCTCAGGATGGCATCCATTGACAAGTGGTATTCCTCATGACTCAGTGTTGGGATCACAAAATTCGCTTTGTTCATTAATGGTCTACATGAAGGAACTGAGTGCATTCTGATTTAGTTTTCAAACAGCGCAAAGATGGAATAGAGGGATAGGTAGCATCGAAGAGGTGGTTCGGCTGCAGGAGGGTTCAGTAGCACCCTCTAGCAACCCTTCTGATGCTCGCCTTCCAGACCACCAACCTCAGGATACAACGCATCATCCTCTGGCATTTCTGCCACCAACAGTCAGACCACACCACCAGAGATATACTTCCCTCCACACCCCTATCAGCATTCTGCAGAGACCATTCCCTTCACAAGTCCCTCGTTCGGTCACGTATCAACCTTCCCACAACCCAACAAGCCACCTTCCACTTCTGGCACCTTCCCTTGCCATGGCAAGAGGTGTGAAACCTGTGCGAACAAATTCCTCCTCACCTCAACTGTCCTACCCGTCTATCTTCCTTCCCATCTATCCACTCCATCTTCCACTCGCATCACTCACCTCCATTTAGCCATCGCCTTCCAGCTACCTTCCTCCCACCCCTCACATTCATCTCTCAACCCCTTGCCGCCCACCCACTTCATTCCTGATAAAGGCTTTATGACTGAAACGTCGAATATCCTATTCCTCAGAGTCCGCCTGACTGGCTGTGCTTTTCTAGCACCACATTTTTTGACTCTGATCTCCAGCATCTGCGATCCTCACTTTCTCCTGCTGTAGGACTTGCATAGGTTAGGGGAGTGAGCAAAGAAGTGGCAGGTGGAGTATAACGTGGGCAAGTGTGAGGTCATGCAGTTTGCCAGAAAAAAATGAAGGCATGGACTATTTTCTAAATAGCGAACAAGTTCAGAGGACTCCAGGGGAGGGGTGTGTGGGGGCGTTGCTAGTCCAAGAATCTTGAAAGGTAAACCTGCAGGTTGTCAGCAGTTTGGAAGGCAAATAAAATGATTCCATTTATTTCAAGAAGGCTTGAGTATAAATGCAGGGATGTATTTCTGAGGCTCTGCAAGATTTTTTCCAGGCTACAGTTGGATTATTGTGCATAGTTTTGGGTCCCATATCTCAGGAAGGATGTACTGGCCCTTGAGCACTTTCCGATAAGATTCAAGAAAGTGGTTAGGATAGAAAAGCTTCACATATGAAGAACATCTGAGGGCTCTGGGTCTGTATTTGATAGAGTTCAAAAGAATGTTAGGAGGTCTAATTGAAACTTCCAGAATATTGAATGACCTGGAGAGTGTGGATTTTGGGAAGTTATTTCCAATGGAGGGGAGACTGGGACCTAGGGGACAGAGTAATGAGAAGAACTTTTCAAACACAGATAAAGATGAACCTCTTCAGCCAGAGAGTGGGAAATCTATGGAATTCACTGCTACAGAGGGCTGTCGAGGCCAGGTAATTGAGTTTATTTAAGAATAAGACAGATAGGTTATTGTTTGTAAAGGGGATGAATGGTCACAGATAGAAATCGGAAGAATGGGGTTGAGAAGCTTAACAGCCATCATTGAATGGTGGAGCAGGCTCAATGGGCTGAATGGCCAAATTTCTGCTCCAATGTCTTCTGGTCATATGATAAATATTGGCTCTCCTCATTCCTCATTGGAGATGCATCCTGGAATTTGATTTTCTTATGATTTATAAAGACTAACATCCCAATACTGATGACTGGGAAATATCATGTTCCCTCACTCCAGTCTCTGCAGCCATGTCCCCAATATCATAATCACACTGAAATTGAACACCAATGCATGGTACTTAATCATAATTGATTGACGTTGACAACATTAACAGCATGACACTCACCTGCCCTCTCTGACCCTTGGCTAACCATCTGAATTGTGTGTCACATCATATTCTCTGTTAACATATCCATGCCATTTACCTGGTTTAACTCATGTTGTCGTAGGCACATTTGCCTGTCAGCGTATGGACTCGAAAAGGTCTCTCCATATTTTACAGACATTATAATCATTGATCAGTAGTTACAGATTGTATGTTTCCATTTATAAATGGAGAAACTTGTTTATGTTCTGACAATCCTTTGACATTATTCCCAAATCCAAGGCAGATTGAATGATTACACACACTCAATCTACCATCTCTAAAAATCCTTCCCTCCACACCCCCCCCCCTCCACATGTCCCAAGCTAAATGAGTAAATTTTAAACGTTCTTTTAAAGTTCAATAAAATCTTTATTGAACTCAAAGGGGTTAAATGGAGCTATTTGTTTAGTGACTGTGATTAATGTCAATCTCCGTGAATCCTAATTATCCCAGTGGAGAGTTTTCATCGTTGAAAGATAAATAGGCTCTGTTCAATGTGCTATCCCATAGTGTGAGTAGGAGCATCACTGACAGCACTAACAGGGATCAGCAGCTCGAGAGAGAGGGGGAGGAAAGATCAGAATCTGTGAACATTAGACAGGAACGTTACACTCATGATTCATAATCTGACGACCATGGATTGGAATGTTCCAACAATGGATCACATTCTGAGAATATTAGACTGGAATGTTGAAACAATTGACAGGAGTTTATCCGAGGGCCTTTACTGGCTTTCTCAGCCTTGGATATCATTAGCATATCGGATCCAGGATATCCTATGGATTATTCAAGGTGGTTACTATCCCATCCTAGTGATAGTTGGTGTTCCTGGTAAGTCTTTATATTTGTCTACTAAACCGGGTTGAACTGAATTTCTGCTCATGATATGTACATTTTGGAAAGTGCAAGTCAATATCTCCAGTTCCAAACAAAAAACTATTGCCTTATATATTATAACCATCAAACGACGATTTATATATCATTCACTGATACGCAAGAAGGAACCAGACTCTTTTCAAACTCCATAATCCATTTTGTCCTTCACAGATTTACATCTCCATGTCCTCCCCACTCACCAATCCTGTCCAATACCACCGTCATGGTATCCCAATCTCGTCCTCAGTCGCAGTGCAATATCTGAATAAACCATTTGTGCCTTTATTCAATCAGGATGCAACAGTTTCACGTTCCTTGTAATCACATGTCCGTCATTAAATAATTGCTATTGAGAATGTTTGACTTGTTCTCTGCACATAAGGAAAGACAGTTTATGGCGGTCAAGCCATTGACCCAAAATCTAGAGCCACAGAATAATGGTCTGTTGATATCTCATGAAGGAAATTGGGGAGTTTAAAAGCAACCATTATCATTGGTTTAAAAACCAATCTGCTTGCCCGAAGTCCTTTAGGGAAGTCAATGTGTCATGCTTCCCTCGTCAGGTTTCCGTGTGACTTCTGTGATGAACACGTGGGAGTACTGCACCTTTGAGAGAATGGAAAACCAACAATATCTACCTGACAGCACCAAAAGTTCTGAAAAATAGATATAATGTAACATTTGGTCGAACAACCCGATGAGCTCATTGACTCGAAACAAATTCAACCGTAACAAATTTTAAATTATACACCAAAATACCAACCTCCAACCAAGTTTTAATTTATTATATTGACAATCGTAACAGCCAATGATACAATCCAATAGTTTGGCGGTACAGGACCATGAAAATTGAACAGTTGAGAGGAGAACTGCCAAGCTACCAGCATGCAAAGACTTCCTGAAAAATAGCTCTCCTATAGGTACCTTTATTGATAAGTAACTGGTGAGGCAGAGTCCGCAAGAAGAAAAACAAACAGGAATATGGAGAAGAACCAAAAGTTTCCTGGTTTTGAGATAAGAAGTTTTGTTTTGTAAATCTTATTTAGGAGTCTTAACGGACTAGTGGAGAGGGAAGATCAAAGACAGGTTAGAGGAAGAAGTTGTAAATAGTCATTGGTTAATTATTCTCTGTTTTCCTTTAAGAAATAAAGTTGTTAATTTTTACTTTAAATAGATTTGGACTCTAGAATTATCACAGGTTACTGCATGGGATAAATCTTTTCTCTGTTGCTGGTTTTAATAAATCAGGAAGATTTATCCTGTGTTGTAACACTACAAATCCATAGCTGTGCGTTTTACTCTTTATGGTACTGTGGAACAGCTGAACCAGCCACTCAGTTCAAGATCTGCATAACATGCTGCCCTGACCAGGGTTTCATACATCCTGTGAGAGAAGAATTAAGGTAAATATAGCTCCGTTTTTTTCCTGTTTTCTGTATTGGAACATTTCATTCCCATTCAGGTACGTGATCATCCCCTATTTTAGTGTATTCAATCTCATTGAAATTCTCTCTGAGAGTGATGCACATCTTAAAAGGTATCTCTGGTGCTGGCTTTATTGATGCTGATGTACAGATGTCAGGGACTTATAAATCCCACGTCAGTCTTACTGCAGAGAGAAGGAATGGCTTTTTGTGGAACAGGAAAGAAGTGGCGATGTCTAAGTGGGAAAAAAGATGTTTTTTGACAATCCCTGAGAGTGTTGTTGAGCAGTATTTGGGGTACTGTGGATAGACTTTCTCTCAAGTTTCACCAGACTAACCCCTGGGATGGTGGCACCATGAGCAGTGAGTGAAGCTCAGTGAGAGAATAAGAGGTGATTGTATTGAACCTTAAGGGGGATGGACAGTCACACATGATGTTCTAAACAGACAATGATACAGTGCTAAGTTCCATGGCTTTTTTCACTCAGATTACATGATTCTCGATAGTTTAACAGCCTCTGAGAACGTTCCACCCAATCACCCCCACTCCCTATTTCCACTGAGACAGAGAGAGAAAGAGAGGATAAAGAGAGGGGAGAGAGAGAGAGAGAGAGAGAGAGAGAGAGAGAGACAGAGAGAGACAGAGAGACAGAGACAGAGAGAGAGACTCTGGCTTTTGAATAAACTCTCGCAACATTAATACAGTTCAATTGGTGCGTGATCCTGCAATGAACGTCACATTATCCATAATCCTGACAGCAGCAACTATACCTTCATTATAAAAGGGTTAACTCTTTCCAGCAGGCTAGAGAGAATGAAAGTCTTTTTACGCCACAGGAAAGAAACGGAGATGTCTAAGAGGAAAAAGAGTTATTGTGATCATTGCTGAGAGTGTTGTTGAGGCAGTATTTTGGATGTTGTGGACAGACTTTCTCTCCTTTATAAGGAATGATCGCCTTGCCACAGAGAGTGTGCAATGGAGTTTCACCAGACTAATCCCTGGGATTATGGTACCATGAGGAGACAGTGAAGATTTATCTCTGGCGTTGTGAGAGAATGAGAGGCGATTGCATTGAAACTTGAGGGGGAGGGACAGTCACTCACGATGTTCTAAATTGACACTGATGCAGTGAAATATTCCATGACCTCTTTTTTACTCGTTTTGCATGATTGTCGATAGTTTGAGAGCCTCTGAGAATATTCCCCTCACTCCACACCCAAATCCCAATGTCGCATGAGAGAGACAGAGGGCCAGTGTTTGAATAATCTCTCCCCACATTAATACAGTGCATTTGGATTAAGGTCCTGCACTGAAAGTCTCGTTATCGGCAATCCCTACAGCAGCCACAATACCTTCATGCTAAAACAGTTAACTATTCCCGCCAGATTTTGACCTCCATGGAGAACATGGGTGTGTCTTCTCAGCGATTGAAAATGCCTCCTTGAGACTTGGCACAAATCATTTTGCTTCCCTTCTCATTGCCAGCAAACTATGTTAAAGCAGCACACGTTCTTCAAATATCAGTGACACCCCCTTGTTCCTGTATAACTACCTTGTGGGGATGAATAGCCTCCTTCTGGTCTCATGGAACAGGTTTAAGGGTCTGATTGGACTCTGCCTGCTCCTGTCTAACAGCTCGATGCACTGAACAGACCACTCTTCTTCCTGTCCAACAGACAGGAGTATTGAATGTGCTGTCACTCTTCCTGTTCCTGAATGCTAGCTCATACCCGTGTGCAACCAGCTGGAGATGCTGAATGAGCTCCTCTTTTAACTGTGGAAATGTGCTGTGTCTGGCCGTGGTGTTACATAAATGTTACCGACACTTTAACAGCACAAACCGGAATGCTGTCCGGGTCTTGCTGCACATGGACACAGAATGGTTCAGGAGCTGGTGGGGGACAAAATGTTCTGAACATTCTGTGATCTTCAGTCATCATACCTACTTCCGATCTTATGAGGGGAATAGACATTGATGGAGCAGCTGAAGATGTTTGTGCTGAGGAGACTAACCTGAGGATCTCCTGCAGAGATGTCCTGGGACTGAGAGGATTGTTGGCAACTGACCATAAACCTCTTTATTTGTGTTCTGAAAGACCCCGTCCAGTGGGAAGGTTACACCTCATCCACATTCAGATCAAACAAGTAGGTGGTTCCGATGCCATCCTCAGTCAAATACTGCCTTGGCATCAACGCCATTCGCTCTTTCCTGAGCCCCTGTGTTCGCCTCTTGTTCATATCAATAGGTATTGGTGTATGTGTAGGGAGTGCTTTCCTCTCACAGAAGGTCATCACTGTCAGGAATTATCTGGGGGAGAGAGCTAGGGGAACTTTATCACTGAAAGCATTTAAGGAGGAGGTAGATGGATTTTTGACCTGTCAGAGAGCTAAGGGATGAAGAATTGGGCATTAAAGAGGAGTTACGGTCAACAGTTGACCAGCCATGATGGTATTCAATGGCTGGATCATCCGAATTACCTGATCCTGTTCCTTTTGTCCTCATATTCAGTCATTGCAAACTTAATGGCTGTAATTTTCCTGAATGTTCTTTTATTGAACATTGAAATTAGACAGAGTAAGTATTTTGTGAGTCATCTCTGGTTGAGGTATGGGGACTGTGTTCACGGTGAATCTGGGTCTATGATATCACCAACAAATGAAACACAAGTTGCAGAGAGGTAACACTCTGTAAAGAGATCAGAGGCGTCTGTCAAAACAAATAACATTTTCCAACCGACACCAAACTATGTGTGACAATCTTGAGGGACTGAATGAGATCCTGTATTACTGTTGACCAGGTATTTGGGGAAAGTGGCCTCGATCTGCTCCTTGCAGGAGATGTGAGGGGTTGAATAGAACATACCAACACAGGACTGAGCAGCAGGATTGGGCTATTAAATACTTTGTCACCGCTTCATGTGCTTTTGCTCAAAGCAGCACGTTTCTGTCTGTATAACATTTTTCTGCATTCCAAAAACAAATTTGAATAAATGCAAACATCCAGGCACCACAATTCTCTGGGGAAGGGAATTTACACCTGAACAGCCCTTTGAGAATTTCTTATTTGCGTTCCAAAAAATGTTGGAGGGTCACTATGTCCTTTTCCAGTACCACTCCTCCACTGGTTACACCCATCTTAAATGCAGCCAGTTTAGTGAGGTGGCCAAAGATTAACGTCTCAGACTCCGCCATTTTCTAGAAAAATGTGACGCAAAAAGTTGAACTCATAAGAAATGCTCAAATGATAGAGTGCCCCAAAATGTTATTCTGCCTTTGAAGTTATTCGGCTCACACAAGCTACTGGTAGTGGGATTTCTTTCTGGAACGGTGGGATTTGGCTGAATTCCTTTCATTTCAGGCTGTGAAGAGATTCCAATGAATCCTCACCAGGAATCCTTCACAAGTGGTGAAGATGACGCAAGGATTTTATGGTCTCACACTTTGCTATTGGGCGGAACAAAGTAAGAGAGAGGGATCAATCGGCTGCTGCTTCTCAGACAGGGAACATTTTTCTCCCTCTCTGTGTTGGAACATACAATTTTGTCACTGAACATCAAACTGGACCATGTGCGATCTCCTGGAATATTCTCTGGAAAACCTGATGATGGATTATATGCAGGTGCGTCATTGCTCTTGTTGTATACAATTACTTCCAATCGCAAAGAAGTTCCCCACTTTATAATTTGAAGACATGCTTACATGTGTCTGTGTAATTTGTAAATATTGGTAGGTGTCTTCATAGTCTGTGTGTTAATATCAATGTATCTTTTCCTTAAAGTTTATTCTCTAGCTTCAATCTCCCTGACAGGAGATAATATGCATCCAGCTGATACACTTTTGAGAAAGTCATGGATGGTTCAATGCTATTTCTCAGCTAAGATCAAAACTGATAATCCCCCATAACAAAAGGCCGGCATTCCGGGAATGAGTAAAGGGAAACCTCTTTGAAAATCTTCGAAAATAATTATACCTTTTTATTTTAGTTTAGGGGATCAATCCTGCACACAGTACATCGGGTGTGGTCTCAGCAAGGCCCTGCACAGATGCAGTAAATCATTCCTCCAAATAAACCTTTACCTTTTGCCAAAAACAGCATCATTCCACTTACCTTCCAAATCACTTGCTGCATCTGCAGACTGACTGCATATGATTCATGTCGCAAGAACACGGAAACCTCCTGTATCACAGAGTTCGGCAATCTCTCTCCATTTAAATTGTTTACCATTGTTTCAACCTTCATGCCAAATAGACAACTTACCTTATGTTGCTGAAGGTTTGTTCACTAACCTTCCCTGCCTGTATCACATTGCAGACTTAGGACTTGCATTTGACGACACATTGATTGACCATCTTGGTGTATGAGCTAATTGAGCTCCAAACCATTCCCTTCCCTTCCTCCAGATCTTTGATACAGATTGCTGACCATTGATTACCCACAGTGATGTCTGAGGTACTTCATCAGTTACAGCTTTGCAGCCTGAAAATAAACATTTATCTCTACTCTCTATTTCCTGTAAGTGACAGCTTCCCTGTTCCTGTGTAGCGGCTCAGGTGGGTTGAATGGTCTCCTCCTGGACTGTGTAGTGTACTGAATGAGCTGTATTGCTTCATTCTATAATCCTGTGTAATTCCTTAGGGGGCGGAATGGTCTCCTCCTGTGTCATTGTAACGATCCTGTCTGACTGAATGGAGTGGTCCCCAACCCTGTCACAGCCTCGAGGGTGGATTATGGGAAAACACATGGGGTAGGGAAAGCAGTATATCTCTGTAACAGCCTCGAGGGTGGATTGAGGGAACAACAAATGGGATGGGGCAGAAGTTGCCCATTCGGCTGCACCATTCAGAATGTTCATGGCTGATCCGAGTGTGTCTGACTATCTATTTCCTGTCTGTTCCCAATAAACACTGACCCTTCTATCAGTCGAGCTCAGCCTTGAATGCCTTCAATAACCGAGTCTTCACTGCTCCCTGAGGATGAGGACACCACAGGTAGCACAACACTAAAGTGAAAGGGACGACCTTATTTCATTGTGGGACTGTTATTTTAAAACTGTGTTAACTGAATATCAAATCACCACCTCTTTTCAGACATAAGAACAGAATAATTAGGAATAATTAGGAACATAATCCATTCCGGACTCCAAATCTATCCCACATTCCCACTGACTCTTTCCATTCAAATATGTATCGCACCCAGCCTCTGCTGCTGTCTCAGGAAGAGAATGCCTGATAACACAATACCGCAGGAGCATTAAGGAAATGAGCAGATTGAGGCTAGTCAGCCGATCGAGTCGGGAAATTCCGTTCAATAATTTCTTATATGTACCTCGACCTCATTCTTCTGCCTTCTCCCTAGAATCCTTGATCTCCTTACAAATCAAAAACATACCGATTTGTGTCTTAATGACACTAGTGTCTGTGCCTCTGTGTATCTGTATGCGAGTGTCTGTGCATGTGTCTGTGTGTGTGTATGTGTTTGTTTGCCCGTGTGTGTGTGTGTGTTCATGTGCTTGTTGTCTGTGTGTTTGCGTGTCTACATCTGTCTGTGTTTCAGCCTGTGTTTCTATCTGTATTTATGTCGATTTGTATGTGACTGTGTATGCATTTGTGTGTTTATACGTGAATGTATACCTATCTCCTTGTAAGTATTGTGTGTGTTCGTCTGTGTATTTCTGTGTCTGCGTCTCTGTGCAGTGAGGTATCTGTGGGTTTTTGTTTGGAAGTGAAAGGACTGTTTTGGAACTGCCAGTGGGTTTAAACTGAGAATTGTCTTTCAATTGCTCCTTAACTGGTCAGTAGGACGTGGATGTTTCGGATACACCACACGAGGCGTCCTGGTCCTCTCCAGCTCTTTAAGAGTCCTCCCCACATGGAGGGGGAGGGGAGTGAGGGAACGGATATCGGGCACTACATTACCCAGCCTGGCCCATTCTATCCTATTCCAGGCTGTTTCTCCTGGAATAGGAGAAAGGAATGGAGGGAGAGTGGGAATGGGTGACCTTGCTGTTTTTGCTGGTGCAGGTGGGGGGAGATGTGAGGTGTCTGGAATGAGTCAGTCGACAGTTTTGAATCCATATAGTATTATTAGTTGCTGAATTCAATCGTGAGAGTGGGAGTGCCTGAGCCTTATTTGGAGACAGAGCGCGAATCTTGTTCGGGATTAGGTGCCATAAAAAATACACAGTGAGTGTGAGGGAGCAGATAGTATGCGGTAACTCTTATCCAAACTGAGCGTGGAAGATATTTTTGCTTGTCCAGTATTGTGGGACACTTCTTCAGATCATCTCAGCGTCGAGGTGAGCCTCCCTGAATGTCTTGTCCAGGTCTATCACTAATAACGACACAGACCTGTCCCTCAGGTTCCAAAGAAACAGTTTAGTTAGAGTTTACAGATAGCAAGGAGAAGCAAATATTGGTGTGTTATATATCGAATCCAAAACGGTAGCAGAAAATCTGAGCATCATATGTTGTGGAAATTAGACAGACAAGTATTGTGGATACCGCAGTCTTATTGGATGGTCTCAAGTTGTATCTAAACTACGTTAACTAAGTGACAGCTGAAAAATAAGTTCCGTTAAGTGTATATGAGGTGGGTTGAAGAGTATGTTGTGAAGCAAACTAGAGAGCAGGTTATTTCGGATTTGATTTTGTGTGGTCAGAAGGACGAATTATTAACCTTGGTCTGAAGCAGCTTTTAAGGAATAATCGCATTTATAAGGTGTATTTTACAAAGTGTCTGCATACAATATAGAATGCTTGAATATTCTAGACAAACATCATGGAAGACTGGAGGCTAGAGTGTCAAGATATCTTCAGTGAATTTGGAAAGTACAATATAACATTCAGTGGGAGACAAGCAATGGTTGTTAGAATCATAGAGTCCGACAGCACGGAGACAGGCCCATCAGCCCAAACTGGTCCATTCCGATCAAAATGCCCATCCTCGCTAAACCCACTTACCTGCCATTGCCGGTATCTTTCTAATCCTTTACTATCCATGTATTTGTTCAAATGCCTTTTAAGTGTTGTTAATGTATCTGCCTCAACCACTTCTCATTCCATATGCATACCAGCCCCTGTGTTAAAAAGTTGTTCCTCAGATTTCCTTTTATTTTCTCCCCCTGACCTTAAACTGATGCCCTCTAGTCTGTGATTGCCCAACCCTGGGAAAAAGACTGGGTGCATTCACTCTATCCATGCCTGACATGATCTTATAAACTTCGATATGATCCTCCCTCAGTCTCATGCATACAAAAGTAATAAGTCCTAGCTTGTCCAACCTCTTTCTATAACTCAGACCATTGAGACCTTGGCAACATCCTTGTAATTTTTTTCCACACTCTTTCCAGTATAATGACATCCTTCCTATAGCAAAGTGAACAAAACTGAACATAACACTACCAATATGGCCTCACCAGCATCCTGGATAACTGCAACATAACTCCTTAATTTCGATATTCAGTGATATAAACCGATTAAGGCCAGTGTGCCAAAAGCTTTCTTCACTGTCTACCTCTGAACCAACTTTCAGAGAACCATGCACCTGAATTCCAATGTCCCTCTGTTCCCCTACAGTCCTTAGGACCCAACCATTCACCATGAAACTCCAACCTTGAGTTGACTTTCTAAAATGCAAGAACTTACACTAATCTATATTAAAATCCATTTTTCCATTTCTCAGCCCACTTCTCCAGCTGATCAAAGTACTGCTATAATTACTGAAATTTCTGATAACCTTACTCACTCTCCATGATTCCGCCTGCTTTAGTGCCGTCTTCAAACTTACAAATCATGCCTGTACATTCTCATGTAAATCATAGATACATGTAATATGTAGTGCTCCCAGCTTCAACCCCTGAGGCATTCCACTAGTCACAGGCCTCCAGTCTGACCAGCATGTTTCCAGTATTAATCTCTGCTTCCCACCATCAAGGCAATGTTGTAACTAATTTGCCAGCTCTCCCTCAATTCCATGTGATCTAACCTTCCAAGCGGCGTACAAAGTGGAACCTTATTGAAGGCATTACTGCAATGCATCTAGACTACGTATTCCACCCGGACCTCCTCAAAGTTGCTGCTCACTTTATCAAAGAACTCCAACAAAATTGTAAGTCATGATCTCCCTTACACAAACTCCCGTGGGTGTCACTCTTTCCTTTTCTAGTCCCACTCCTCACCGCTCACAACAAATTTTAAATGTAACCAGTTTGGTGATATGGCCGATGATAAAGGTCTCAGACTGGGTCAGGTTCAGTGATAAGAACAAGTCAGGCAGATTTCTTTAATCAGCCACAAGTTACTAACAAAACTAACGGAGGAATATGGTGGATCTGTGGGTAGCACGGCTGCCTCACATCACCAAGGAGCTGGGTAAAATTCCAACCTAGGGTGACCCTCTATGTGGAGTTTGAACATTCACTCCACGCCTGTGTGGGTTTCCTGCCACAGTCAAAGTATGTGCAGTTTAAAGTGGCTTGCCCATAGTGCCCACGGATGTGTAGGTTAGATGGGTTAGTTATGGGAAATGCAGGGTTACATCGATAAGATTGGGGGCACGTCCAGGTGGGATGATGTTTGGTTGTTAAGTGTGGACTTAATGGGCAGAATGTCTTGCCTCCACACTGTAGAGGTTCTATGACAATGACAATAAATTTGGACGATACAAACACCCAGTGGATACATACTTAATCCACTCTTATCAACGTCTTGTATATTTCATTCTCATTCCAACAGTAACCTGTTAAAGCCTTCATAATATAAGCCATTCACCCAAGAAATACGTGAAATGAAATATCTCTGAACTGCTTCCAAAGTAATTATATCCTTTCTCAGATAAGGAGACACAATAAACTAATCTCACACTCAGATCATAATGCTTATAATTGTTTTGTCAAAGTGCTGTGCGTCTTTGGAACACTCTTCCCCACGGAGCATTGGAGGCAGAGATACTGAATATTTTTGAGGCATAGATGGAAGGTTCATAAATAACAACAGAGTCAAGGATTATCGAAGAATGGGCAGCAATGTGCAGTGTGGGGGGAAATGTAGACAGTGGTATCAAATGACACGGCTTCAGACCCTGCAGGAACATAATGCAAAATGAAATGATAATATCGATAAAATGTTAAGGGGGAATACTAGACGGCAGGGATCCAGAAGGTCTGCTTTGCTGGGCTCTGCATCAACACACGGGCAAAGTGGTTCTCTAATACACCCCATCCCAGCCATTTACTTAAAATTCAACACTAAAAGAGCGATAGAATCTTTACTAATTCCGATTTGTCAAAGGGCAATGACAAAACATGGGGAAAGGATCGAGTAAGTCCCAACAAGTGGTGCACCCGTCAGAAGCATCGAGCATGCCTGAGGCTGTAGCTGCAACCCATTCTGCTCGTTCCATGGACCCAGTTACTCACCAGGCCTTGGTCACTGAGTTCACCAAGTTGCGCGAAATGATTGAAGCCATGATTGATGAACAGTTCAGCCGTGGCTAGAGCCGCTCTCAGCCGTGCTCCAAAAACATGAGCAGCAACTTGACAGCCTTGGAAACAGAACAGACGATGCCAAGTGCTGAACTGAAGCGACAGAGACCGTGATCGATTCCTCTCAGGAGAGGATCCTCGCCCTTGAAAAACAGGTCTGCACCTTAACTGAACAAGATGACGACCTCGAGAACAGGGGGAGGATGAAGAATATTGACATCATCGGTTTGCTGGAGCGGACAGAAGGTGGTCAGCTGGTGAGTGTTTTCAAGAACTGGCTGCAGTGATCCCTTCACTTCGAAACTGAGGAGGGACGGGTGAAGACTGAGACAGTTCATCGGGTTACGGCACGGAAGTCAGACTCAGACCAACGCCTTCACCCTGTCCTTGTTTGATTACATAGTTATGGGGACAAACAAAGACTGGTGGAAGCTTTCAGAACCCGGGGAAAGATCCGATGGGTTTAATTCACCAGAGCTCCGGGATTATGGACTTTCAGGACTTTTCAGCGGCGGTGATTCAGGAAAGCAAATCTTTTGATGTGATTAAGAGAAGAGTAAGGGAACTCGGGATTCAGTATTCCTTACGGTACCCAGCGGTGCCCTGCATTGATTTCAATTGATCCACGAACTCGTGTGACTCTCCAGAGAAAGCGAAAACTTTATGGACATTTTAAAGTAAGCTGGATATTTAGATAATCATGTTTCTCCTAAAAAAAATTTGTTGGATTTTTCTGGTATTAACCAGTATCAAATTATAGCCGGGAATGGGTTGAGTACTCATTTTTAACTTCTTCATTAGTATTACTACTCTTTTTCTCTTTCTTTGCTTGTGTCTGGGGTGCAGCTCAAGCTGGAGGGTGTTACAAAGGTAGTTGTGATGACTAAGTGCCAACCGAAGGGCAGTTCAAGCCCGATTTTTGTTGTTAATTGCCCAGGATTCCATATTGGTAGAGGGCACAAGATAAAGTTTTGAGATATGTGAGCGTCCCCAGTAGGCGGTAAATTCCCCAATCGAGTGTGATTGGCATTTTGGATTTTATTTCATTCTTTTTTTTGTGTGTTTAGCTTTGGAAAGTTTTGAGAGCTTTTTAGTTATAGTAGTTTTAGGTGGTAAAGTTTTTAGGCTCAATGAGTCTTTTTTTCATTAATCATCAGGGATGCATAATTCGATGTGAAACTCCAGAGTTGAAATGTTGCTACAATGAGTTATGGATAATGATGTGCTTAAATGTTGTACCTGGAACATTAAGGGGAGCCATCTGCCAGTCAAGAGGAAAAATGTACTTTCTAGTCTTCAAAAAGAGAGGGTGAATGTTGTCCAATTGCACGAGATGCACCTTGATGGCAAGGAACATTTGACATTAAAGCAGGGCGGTTCGATCGTTTTTTTTTCTCGTCTTTTAATGCAAGAAGTAGCGGAGAAGCCATCCTAGTGAAGAATAATCTTTCATTTAAATTACTAGATTGCATTAGACATTCACGGGAGAATCATCATCCCCAAAGTCTTGAACTATAGGAAGTAATACAGTATTTTGAATGTTTATTGCCCCTCCCCCCTCACCCCCACCCCCGTACACAATCTTAAAATCCTGGTAGATGCATATTCCAAATTAAGTTATCTTGCATCGTGGCACATAATTGTAGAAGGATATTTCAACTCTCTTATGGACCAACGGTGGACAGAGTGTCCAAATGTCCCAAATACCCTCGTTATGATGGAAGCAATTAATGGATTTGTGTGCAGAATTAGAGCTGGTAGATGTCTGGAGGCAGATATGCCTCACAAGTAGGGATTTTATTTTCTCCTTTAACCCGCAGAAATGGCACACGAGGGTTGATCTCTTCCCCATCCCTGCAACAATCTTAGATTCGGTGGCATCCTACAAAATTAGGAATATTATCCCAACATGCCTGCCCCAGAAGTAAGATAGAAATAACATAAGATTACGTTGTATGCAGATGTATGTTTTTGTCAAATCCCACAGTTTCAGCAGCTCGCGTGATGCAATACATTAATTCGTTTATCACCTTTTCGGGCTATAAGATTAATTTTACAAAGATGGTGTCCATCCCTATGGGAGGTCCAGGGAAATACCTGATGTTGAAGGCAAATTCTGGTTTCCTTTTAAATGGTCACGACGGTGGTTTCCCTATTTTAGTATATTCATTACATCCATATTTGATCATTTATTTAATGTGAGCCATGTCCATTTGTTTGACAAAATTAAGCAAGACCTTCAAAGATGGGATGCACTTCCAACATCCTGGCTAGGTCGGATAGCTGTTCTTCAAATGAATGTCCTTCCTTATTTGCTATACCCCGTGTGAATGTTTCCTTTGATCTTTCCCAGACAGATATTTAGGAGATTTAATGGCTGGTTTAGCTTTTTTATTTGCCAGCATAAGCGACTCTTTATCAAGCTAACCAAACTGCAATAACCCCACAGAGTGTGGGGAGTAGATTCCCAGATTAAAATCTATCAATTAAGCTCTTTATTATCCTATGTTAGTGTCTGAGCCACTGAGGACTCAGCATCACTATGGTTAGATATTGAACCCTCTCAGAGAAAGTAAACCCTTATTAGTCTGTTTTTCTTAGAAAAAATGACATTGTGGAGCATTCTCATAACCCAATAATTATCAATCCTGTTACAACATGAACGACAATGCGTCAGATCGAGGGCAATACAGCCAAAACCATGTTTCTTACCCGTACAATTGGTATACCGAGTTGTCAACCGGGGATAATGGATTCCATGTTTAAACTGTGGGAAGCCAGGGGGGTAACTTGCTTGAGTGATTTAGAATTAATAGAATCCCTACAGTGTGGAAAGAAGCCCTTGGCCCAACAAGTCGACTTCGCCCCATCCAGACCTATTCCCCTACCATCCTATATTTACCCTGACTAATGCTCCAACCTACATATCCCTGAACACTATGGGTGATTTATCAATAGCCAATTCATCTAACCTGCACATCTGTGGATCCTGGTGCTGTGAGGCCGCAGTGCTAACTACTGAGCCACCACGTGTTATTTGAGGGAGAAAGAATGACATCATTTGATCAAATAACTCGTAAGTATGGACTACCTACTGAAGTCATCTTCTGTTTTTTTTCCAGTTCAGAGATTTGATTTTTAAAAAATACAGCTTTAACAGACTCTTAAAGATGCAATAGAGAGAAGTGGGGGCTTATTGCTTAGAATACACTCTCTGCCAGTACCCTTTAACACTAGTTGGAGTGTGTCCCCTCAGACGAGACTGTGCAGCTTTGTGATGCATGCGAGAGAGAGAGTTGGGGGTTCAAAATACCTCGGAGAGATGGGAGGATATTTGTGAAAATGCTCGAAGGATTTTGATCTGTAATAGGACCCATTCCATGCAGTTGAAAATTCTTCAAATCTGACCACAGATTGACTCTCAAAATGCAAAATGGGATTATCTGCAGCATATCGTAAATGCAGAATGACTACAGGTACTCTTACTATTGTTTGTTGTCCTGCTGCAGGCTTCATATATATTGGAGCACTGTGGTAGCTCTGATAGAATAGGTATTGGGGACTGAATTGGAGATGGATCCGGTTTTTCTTTTCCTGGGCCTGCTCAGGGTCCTTACTTTCTGTGCTGAGAAACATGTCTGAAAACCCCGGGACTGTTGGGTCGTCGTAAGTTCTTCATGGAGAATATCCCTTTGGACTTTCTCACCAGTATGGTGCATCAAAAAAAAAACAGAGATTTATATAAGACATGGCAGCATTTTTTGGATTACCACGATGCGGGTTTATCTGTCACACTAAGAAGGGCTTTTATATAGCCATGACGATATTGTCTAATGGATCTAATATGAAGCGAGGAACAATTATGAACATAAAAATGCATATCAGTTAATGCTCTTGAAGAACGAGAGCTACCTTTTTGTTATGCTGAGCTGTACTATTTATTCATTATTTAGAATTAATAGAATCCTTACAGTGTGGAAACAAGCCCTTGGGCCCAACAAGTCGACTTCGACCCACCCAGACCCATTCCCCTCCCATCCTATATTTACCCTGACTATTGTTTATTTTTGTTTTTCTTCTGTCCATTGAGTGTTTTTAACTTGTTTTGTATGTACATGTACATGCGTGTAATTTTGTTCAGTTATTTGAGTTGTGTTGTTAATGGGTTATTATAATATTAAAAATCTCTTTTCAATAACATTACATTTTTTAAAAAAAAACAAAATGGTAACATTGATAGAATAGACTCCCAAAGAACTCTCATTAGAGAGACCATGTCTAGGTGACATCCTCAGTGCTTGGGAGCCTCCTGTGAAGCACTTCTGTGATGTTTCATCCGGCATTTACAGTAGTTTGTATCTGCCACTCCTGGTTGTCAGTTCCAGCTGTCCGCTGAAATGTCTGCAACACAAATTCTCAGCTCGGTGAACAGAACCACAACAATGAACACCCGAGCTACAAAACTTCTCGCAAACTATATACACTTCGATAAGAACCCCCTTCAGTTTCCTAGGCTGCAAAGAAATAAGTTCTAACCTGTCCAATTTCTCCCCATAACTTAAACCCTTTAACCCAGGAAACATCTCTGAAATTTCTTCTACACTCTTCCTTGTTCAATAATATCCTTTCTAGAGCAAGGTGAACAAAACTGAACACAATACTCCAACTGCAGCCTTACCAATATCCTGTATATTTGCAACATAACGTCCCAACTTCTATACTCCATGCCCTGATGTAGGCCAGTGTGCCAACAGCCTTCTTCACTGACCTGTGTATCTGTGACTCAAATTTCAGACAACCGTGCACCTGATCTCTAATGTCCTATATTCCACTACACTCCTTAAGGCCCTCTCATTCATCATTAAACTCCTACCTGGATTTGACTTTCCAAAATGCAAGACGTCACCCTTATCTATGTTACACTCCATATGCTATTTCTCAGCCTACTTCTGCTGCCGATCAAGGAATTGCTGCAATTTCTGGTAATGTTCTTCATTGGATCACTCCTATTTTAGTGTCATCTGCACACTTACTAACCTTACGTTGTGCACCATCGTCCAGATCATTGATATAGATAACAAATAGCAATGGGCCCAGCACCGATCCTTGAGGCACTCCAATTGTCACAGGACTCTAGTCCGACAAGCATACCTCCACCATAGCCATTTGCTTCCTAACGCCAAGCCAACTGTGTCGCCAATTTGCCAGTTCACCTTGGAGTTCATGCAATCTAACCTTCTCGAGCGGCCTACCATGTGGAACCTTATCAAAAGCCTTACTGAAATCCATATAGACTATGTCCACCACCCTACCCTCGTCAACCTTACTGGTCACTTCCTCAAAAAACTCAAACAAAATTTATACGGCATGACCCGCCATGCACAAAGCCATGCTGACTGTTCCAAGTCAAACTCTGTCTTTCCAAATGCATGCACATCTTATCTCTCAGAACCTTCTCAAGTGGTTTACCGAAAACAGATGTGAAGCTCACTGGTGCATACTTCCCACGTTTTTCTATGCAGCCCTTCTTGAATAAGGGCACAACATTTGCTCCTGCCAAATCTTCCGGGACCCTAGCCCCTGACCTGTCTTCTCTCGCCTCTTGCAGTGTTCTTGTACATATCTGGTCAGGACCAAGAGATTTATCTGACTTTATGCATTCTAATATGTCCAACAACACCTCTACTGTGATATTAACGGTACCAAGATATGACAACTAACCCCCCACCCCCACCCCAAAGGTCAAATATCTTCATGTCTTTCTTCGTGGTAAACACAGAGGGGAAATTGAGGACCTCGGTCATCTGTTGTGGTTTTACACATGAATGCCCACTTTGGATTTTAAGACGTCGTATTTTTTCTCTAGTCGTTCTTTTTCTTTACTATACTGAAAGCACATCTTTGGATTCACCCTAATTTTCTCAGCCAAGGCTATGTGTTCACCCTTTTCGCCCTCCTGATTTCCTTCTTCAGTAAACTCCTGTATCCCCGTGTCTCTCCAGAGATTCCATTGATTCCAGCAACCTGAACCTGAGCCGTCCTTTTTGCTGGCCAGAGCCTGATTATTTCTTGTCATCCAGGGTTCTCTCTTCCTGCCTCACTTTCCCTTCATACTCACAGAAACATATAGACCTTGAACTCAAGCTATCTCACTTTTAAAGGCTTCCCACTTACCAGAGATCCTTTTGCCTGGAAACAAGCTTCTCCAATCAACGTTTGCAAGTCCCTGTCTACTTCCAGCAAAATTCACCTCGCCCCAATTTAAAACTTATCCCTCTCATAACTATTTTAAGTGGTAAATGTTCCCCACTTTACCTCCATCACCTGTCCAGCCCTATGTGCCAACAGTAGGTCGGGTTTGTCCCCTCCCGAGTAGGACCCGCTATATGCTGCTTGTGGAAACTTTCCTGAACACACTTAACTAATTTCTTTCCATCTTAGTCCTTAAACCTCTGGAAGTCCCAGTCTATGTTGGTATAATAAAAACACCTATTATGACAATCCTATTGCTCCTGCAAGTCTCCTCAGTCTCCCTGCAAATTTGCTTCTCTAATTCCAATTGATTATTTGGAGGCTTATAGTGCAACCCTTATAACATCACCATCCCTCACTTACTTCTTTGCACCATCCGCAAAACCTCACTGGACATTATCCCAGTTATTTCATCTTTAAATACTGGGGTAGTATGTGCCTGAACTGGAACTATTGGTATTGAAACTGTTTCAATTTACATCTCTCCCTTCCAGTGATTTTCACGCCCACAGCACCCCTTGTCAAGATGCAATGGAGATATAAAGCTGTAAATGGATACATCATGTCACTGCCAGCATTGGCTGCAAGTTTCCCCGCACTGGGCAGGGATTTAACAGTGTTACCGAACGATGCAACAGTCTGGGTTTATATATGAATGAACCAGTGCTGTCTGCACAGCTCCTGTGACCCCTTCCTGTTCCTGAGTCCCAGTCTCGAGTAGTTAAGTGACTCCCTCCTGTTCCTGAGTCCCAGTCTCGAGCAGTTGAGTGACTGCCTCCTCTTCCTGTGTCCCATTCTCGAGCAGTTGAGTGACTGTCTCCTGTTCCTGTATACCAGTCTCGAGCAGTTGAGTGACTGCCTCCTCTTCCTGTGTCCCAGTCTCGAGCAGTTGAGTGACTGTCTCCTGTTCCTGTGTCCCAGTCTGGAGCAGTTGAGTGACTGCTTCCTGTTTCTGTGTCCCAGTCTCGAGCAGTTGAATGACTGCTTCCTGTTCCAGTGTCCCAGTCTCGAGCAGTTGAGTGACTGCTTCCTGTTCCTGTGTCCCAGTCTAGAGCAGTTGAGTGACTGCCTTTTGTCCCTGAGTCCCAGTCTCGAGCAGTTGAGTGACTGCCTCCTGTCCCTGTGACCCAGTATCGAGCAGTTGAGTACCTCCCTCCTGTTCCTGTGTCCCTATCTCAAGCTGTAGAATGACTGCCTACTGTTCCTGTGTCCCAGTCTCGAACAGTTGAATGACTCCCACCTGTTCCTGTCTCCCAGTCTCGAGCAGTTGAGTGACTGTCTCCTGTTCCTGTGTCCCAGTCTCGAGCAGTTGAGTGACTGCCTCCTCTTCGTGTGTCCCAGTCTCGAGCAGTTGAGTGACTGTCTCCTGTTCCTGTGTCCCAGTCTGGAGCAGTTGAGTGACTGTCTCCTGTTCCTGTGTCCCAGTCTGGAGCAGTTGAGTGACTCCCTCCTGTTCCTGTGTCCCAGTCTCGAGCAGTTGAGTGACTGTCTCCTGTTCCTGTGTCCCAGTCTCGAGCAGTTGAGTGACTGCCTCCTCTTCCTGTGTCCCAGTCTCGAGCAGTTGAGTGACTGCCTCCTCTTCCTGTGTCCCAGTCTGGAGCAGTTGAGTGACTGTCTCCTGTTCCTGTGTCCCAGTCTCGAGCAGTTGAGTGACTGCTTCCTGTTCCTGTGTCCCAGTCTCGAGCAGTTGATTGACTGCATCCTGTTCCTGTGTCCCAGTTTCAAGCAGTTGAGTGACTGCTTCCTGTTCCTGTGTCCCAGTCTCGAGCAGTTGATTGACTGCATCCTGTCCCTGTGTCTCAGTTTCGAGCAGTTGAGTGACTGCTTCCTGTTCCTGTGTCCCAGTCTCGAGCAGTTGAGTGACTCTCTCCTGTTCCTGTGTCCCAGTCTCGAGCAGTTGAGTGACTGCTTCCTGTTCCTGTGTCACAGCGTCGAGCAGTTGAGTGACTGCCTCCTGTCCCTGTGTCCCAGTATCGAGCAGTTGAATGACTGCTTCCTGCTCCTGTGTCCCAGTCTCGAGCAGTTGAGTGACTGCTTCCTGTTCCTGTGTCCCTATCTCAAGCTGTAGAATGACTGCCTACTGTTCCTGTGTCCCAGTCTGGAGCAGTTGAGTGACTGCCTCCTCTTCCTGTGTCCCATTCTCGAGCAGTTGAGTGACTGTCTCCTGTTCCTGTATACCAGTCTCGAGCAGTTGAGTGACTGCCTCCTCTTCCTGTGTCCCAGTCTCGAGCAGTTGAGTGACTGTCTCCTGTTCCTGTGTCCCAGTCTGGAGCAGTTGAGTGACTGCTTCCTGTTTCTGTGTCCCAGTCTCGAGCAGTTGAATGACTGCTTCCTGTTCCAGTGTCCCAGTCTCGAGCAGTTGAGTGACTGCTTCCTGTTCCTGTGTCCCAGTCTAGAGCAGTTGAGTGACTGCCTTTTGTCCCTGAGTCCCAGTCTCGAGCAGTTGAGTGACTGCCTCCTGTCCCTGTGACCCAGTATCGAGCAGTTGAGTACCTCCCTCCTGTTCCTGTGTCCCTATCTCAAGCTGTAGAATGACTGCCTACTGTTCCTGTGTCCCAGTCTCGAACAGTTGAATGACTCCCACCTGTTCCTGTCTCCCAGTCTCGAGCAGTTGAGTGACTGTCTCCTGTTCCTGTGTCCCAGTCTCGAGCAGTTGAGTGACTGCCTCCTCTTCGTGTGTCCCAGTCTCGAGCAGTTGAGTGACTGTCTCCTGTTCCTGTGTCCCAGTCTGGAGCAGTTGAGTGACTGTCTCCTGTTCCTGTGTCCCAGTCTGGAGCAGTTGAGTGACTCCCTCCTGTTCCTGTGTCCCAGTCTCGAGCAGTTGAGTGACTGTCTCCTGTTCCTGTGTCCCAGTCTCGAGCAGTTGAGTGACTGCCTCCTCTTCCTGTGTCCCAGTCTCGAGCAGTTGAGTGACTGCCTCCTCTTCCTGTGTCCCAGTCTGGAGCAGTTGAGTGACTGTCTCCTGTTCCTGTGTCCCAGTCTCGAGCAGTTGAGTGACTGCTTCCTGTTCCTGTGTCCCAGTCTCGAGCAGTTGATTGACTGCATCCTGTTCCTGTGTCCCAGTTTCAAGCAGTTGAGTGACTGCTTCCTGTTCCTGTGTCCCAGTCTCGAGCAGTTGATTGACTGCATCCTGTCCCTGTGTCTCAGTTTCGAGCAGTTGAGTGACTGCTTCCTGTTCCTGTGTCCCAGTCTCGAGCAGTTGAGTGACTCTCTCCTGTTCCTGTGTCCCAGTCTCGAGCAGTTGAGTGACTGCTTCCTGTTCCTGTGTCACAGCGTCGAGCAGTTGAGTGACTGCCTCCTGTCCCTGTGTCCCAGTATCGAGCAGTTGAATGACTGCTTCCTGCTCCTGTGTCCCAGTCTCGAGCAGTTGAGTGACTGCTTCCTGTTCCTGTGTCCCTATCTCAAGCTGTAGAATGACTGCCTACTGTTCCTGTGTCCCAGTCTGGAGCAGTTGAGTGACTGCTTCCTGTTCCTGTGTCCCAGTCTCGAGCAGTTGAGTGACTCCCTCCTGTTCCTGTGTCCCAGTCTCGAGCAGTTGTGTGACTCGCTCCTGTTCCTGTGTCCCAGTCTCGAGCAATTGAGTGACTGCCTCCTGTTCCTGTGTCCCAGTCTCGAGCAGTTGAGTGACTGCCTCCTGTTCCTGTGTCCCAGTCTCGAGCAGTTGAGTGACTGCCTCCTGTTCCTTTGTCCCAGAATCGAGCAGTTGAGTGAGTGCTTCCTGTCCCTGTGTCCCATCTCAAGCAGTTGAGTGACTCCCTCCTGTTCCTCTGTCCCAGCGTCGAGCAGTTGAGTGACTGCTTCCTGTCCCTGTGTCCCATCTCGAGCTGTTGAGTGACTCCCTCCTGTTCATGTGTCCCAGTCTTGAGCAACTTAGTGATGCCTCCTGATCCCAAGTTGGTGAAAATCGATGTTCTCCTCTTAATACTGACTAACAGGCTCCAATCTCTCTGTTCTCACTTGCTGCTCTTGTGGAATAGAGTTGAGGGACTGAATGGCCTCTTGACATTCCTTACAGCTTCACAGCTTCTCTTGACTAAAAGCCTTTCTCCTGTTTCTGTAAAACATCATCAAAATCTGAATGGTGTATTTTTGTATTTGGCTCTCCGTAATTGAGCACACAAGCTGACTGACTGAATTCAGAACCTGAATAGCCTCTTCCTGTTCCTGTGTGAGACTCTCAAGAGGCAACAGAGTCTTAGTGATGTACAGCACGGAAAAAGACCCTTCGATCTAGTCGTCCATTCTGACCAAATATCCTAAATTAATCTCGTCCCCCTTGCCAGCACTTGGCCCATATCCCTGTAAACCCTTCCCATGCACGTACCCATTCAAATGTCTTTTAAATGCTGTAACTTTACCTGCCTCCACCAGCTCTTTTGGTGTTCAGTCCATAAACACAGCAGTCTCTCTTTGAAAGTGTTGTGCCTCATTTCCCTTTATAAATCTTTCCCCTCTCACCTTAAACCTTTGTCCTGTAATTTTTGACTCACCTATCCTGGTGTAAAGACATTGACTGTTTACCTTATCTATGCCGCTCATGATTTTATAAACCTCTTTAAGGTCACCCCTCAGCCTTAACACTTGAAAATAGCCCCAGCCTATTCAAACTCTCCCTATAGCTCAAACATCCAACATCTGCAACATTCTTTTAAATCTTCTGCACCCTTTCAAGTTTGACAACATCTTTCCGACAGCAGGGAGACCAGAATTAAAGGCAATATTACAAAAGTGGCCAAACCCATGTCCTGAACAGGGGCAACATGTCTTGCACACACATAGACTCAAAGCACGCACCAATAAATGGAAGATCACCAAGTGTCTTCTTCACTACGCTGTCTACCTGTGACGGCACTTTCAAGGAACGGAGAACCTGCACCACAAGGTGACACAGAAGCTCAGTGACGAGCATTGCTACCTCAGAGCACAGCGATCTGGGTTTAACTCCATCCTTGAATGACTTCCTGTATGGAGTTTGCACATTCTCCCCGTTTCTGCGTGCGTTTCTTCTGGGTGCTACATTTTCCTGCCACAGTACAAAGATATACCGGCAAGTGTAGATTGGCCATGCTAAATTGCCACAAGTACCCAGGGATGTGTAGGCGAGGTGGATTAGCCATGGGAAATGCAGGCTCAGAGGGACAGAGTAGGAGTTTCTCCAGTAAGATACTGTTTAGTGGGTCGGTGTGGCCTCGATGGGCTGAATAGCCTGTTTCCTCACTGTAGGGATTCGATAATTTCAATTGAGTTCTCTTTGAGTGGCAACTTTCGACAGAACCCTACCTACATATCTTGCCCTGATTTGCCTTGCCAAAATGCAACACCTCATATTTATTTAAATTTTACTCCATCCGCCATCCCTCGGCTCACCTAATCAACTTTCTCTTTGTTCGGAGATATCATTTTTCACTGTCGCCTACACCACCAAATTTGGTATTATCTACAAGCTTACTGACCATACTTCATACACCCAAATGCAAATAATTTGTATAAGTGACAAAAGGCAGTGGACTCACTGTTGATCTTCGCGGCACGCCATTGGTCACCGGTCTCCAAGGTCATTGAACAAATATCCAGTGTCATGCCCTGTCTCTGATATTCCAGAAAATGTTGGATCTAAATGGCCAACTCTCCCTGGATCCCAGGCAGTCTGACCTTGCTAACCAGTCTACAGAACATTTTGGTTTTCTTACTGAATTCCATAAAGACAACATCCACTGTCCTGTTTTTATCAATCGTCTTCATCACTTGCTCAAAAAATTCCACCGAGTCAGTGAGACGTGATCTCCAATGTACAAAGCCCTCTTCAGTCCTTGTCTTTCCAAATGCGTATACATCCTTTCTCTCAAAACCCCCTCCAACAATTTAGTCACCATTGACGTCAGGCTCACCAGTCTATATTTACATGGTTTTTCCTTCCTTTCTTAAATAATGACACTACATTAGCAGCCCTCCAGTATTTTGGCACCGCCCCTGTGGAAATCAATGATACAAATATATCAGCAAAATGCAGAGAAATCTCTTTCCTAGCTTCCCACAAATGTCTGAGATACAACTGATCAGGTCCCAAGGATTTGTTCACCTTTATGTGTTTTAAAATGTCCAACACGTCCTTGTAATATAGACACTTTTCAAGATATCTTTATAAATTTCCTCATTCTCTCGCTCTTGTAACTCCCTCCACATTAAATACTGAGGTGAAATACTCGTTTCATATCCCTCCCATCTCTTGTGGTTCCACACATAGGTTCCCTTACTGTGCTTTAAGGTGTCCTATTCCTCCCTAGTTAATCTTTTGCCATGAAAGGATTTGTAGAATTTCTTCAATACCTCGTTAACCTTATTTCTAAAGCCAACTCGTATTCACATTTTTCTAGCCCGATTTCCCCATTGACTATACACTTACTGCCCTTATCCTCTGGGGATCCACTTGATTTCAGTTCTGTTTACCTGACATATGCCTCCTTTCTTACCTTGATCAGCGCATCAATATATCTAGCCATCCAGCACTCTCTGCACCCACCAGCCTTGCCTATCTCACCAATGGGAGCACGTTGGCTCTGGACTCTCTGAAACCAAGTATTGATGGCCTTGCATTTACCAACCATCACTTTGCCTGCAAATCGAGTATTCCAATTAGCCTTTCACAGGGCTCGACTAACACTTGCAAAATTAGCCTTGTTCAAAGTTAGAACTTTATTGTTTACATCAGGTCTTTCCTATTCCATAACTACTTTAAACGTAATATTTATGCGTAACAGACTTGAAATGTTAAATAAACACTTCCTGCTCCTCTGTAACAGGCTCGAGAGACTGCATGGGATCCTCCTGTCCCTGTGTAATAGCCACAAGACTTTAAATGACACATCAACCCCTGGATTACGAGAAGCCAGTAAACTGTATCTGACGGAGGTCCATCCCTTCTCAGTTACAGAAACAATGAAGTCCAGGTGCCCTCTCAGTGACACCTCATACAGCTGCAGCGACAATTCTTTTATTTTGAATGATTTGTTGGCAAAATGTGCTAATATTCCAGAGTTCCACCTTTTCAAGTAGCAACAGGCTAATATTGGCTGAATGGCCTTCTCTTATCCCTCTGTAAGAGGCCCTGAGGGACAGAATTGCTTCGGCCTGTTACTGAGCAGCAGTCTCAGTGCTCTGTCTCAAGGTTATGAAAGGATTTGAAAACAGGGCATTAAAACCTGGCATAGACTCACACTGGTCAATAAGTATCATACTGTACGTTAAGGCATCTAGAAACTTACCCATCCGACGTTTTTTTTTAATGTAGCCGATCTGTTATTTTATAACTGTTTTCTTTCATAAACAGAGTGGAACACATATAGACCCATGCAGTGTTCTGTTAATAATCTCGTATCAAGGAAAAAGAAATAAAAATTGAAAGATTTATGGTCCATCTCTCAGCAACCCTCATCCATTCCATCCAAAACCAGTAAATGTTCCCTTTTATCGTGATATGAAAAATGATATGGAACTGGTTAACTGATCCGACTTGTTCAGTGACTGTGATTAATGCCAGTCTCGATGGATACTAATTATCCCAGTGGAGAGTTTCCATCTTTTAAAGATAATTGGGCGCCGTTCAATGTGTTATTCCATAACATAAGCGGGACCATCACCGACAGCATTGACAGGGATCAGCAGATCCAGAGAGTGGGGGAGGAGAGATCAGAACCTGAGAACATTAGACTGGAATGTTCCAACAATGGATCAGAATATGAGAACATTAGACTGGAATATTCCAACAATAGACAGGAGTTTATCCTATTATGTTTGGTGTCTTTCTGCATTTTATTGGTGGCCATTATACTCGAAGATCTATTACGCTCTTCTCATTATTCAACATTTTTATTATCCCTTCCTGGCTGTCATTGGTGTTCCTAGTAAGTGTCACTGTACATTTTTTTCTATAAACTAGTTATGACTGTGTTACTGTTCCTTCATATAGTCTACATTTCTATCTGCTATTATTGTTCCTGTTGAAACTCTGAATCCAGATATTTACTCTACAGACCACTACTAACTACATCAATGAAGGTGTTCAATTACTGCCTCCCTCTGCTCTGGCAATGTTACTCATGGGTCTCTGTGTTGACCTACTCAGTTTCAGCAGAAAACCGCATATACTGTATCTTTGTCTTTGTTATTTAAATATTAAGGGCATGGAGGTCACTGCCTACTGTTCTGATTACAAACTCCACTTCATTCCAGTGTTTCCAACCCATCCCTGGCCAATATCTGCGGCTGAAGCAGGCGAGTCAAAACTGTGGGAGATCCCTTTGACCATGAGCTGATTCCTGACACCGTGCCCTGTCCATTTCTAACTTGAAATACTCACCACTCCACAATGTATCTCATTGGCTTATTTCATCGCCTGTTTGAACTTTGAGTTATAAAATACAGTCTTAATGAAGTTAATAATCTGCTGCTGACGCTCCCAGCTTCAAACCTGTTGAAGCAAATCTGATTCGAGCACATACCAACCTCCCATCCATCTGTCATTCATGTGCACCCGGATATATATTGCTATTTTTATGGAAATGCTTTTATTTTAACATTTTCAAACACTTTATCTCATCTGTCCATGAAGATTCTCTCATTCTCTCTCTGTCGATTAAATAAAAGCCTGCCAGTTGTTCGTATTTAAAATAGTTTCCTCCATGTGAGTTCCTTCTCAAACAATGTTTCACATTCAACCACGCCAATCGGGCACGTGCACACTCTCTCCCTCAGTCTCTGATGAACATACACACACACACACGCAGATAGAGCAAACCTTCCCATTGTAGGCAGTCATCTGATGCGAGTGTGGTTAGCATATGATAGTAAAGTTTGCAACGCTCTCCATACTGGGCAGATACTGCAGTTTACTGAGCAACACACTAGCATGGTCTGCACAGCCCTCGATGCTGGGCTGTCATCTTGTCCCAGTTTATGTTGTTTGTGGTGTTCTGTCAAGCAGATTCAGAATTTGATGTAACAAACCATTTCAGATGATCTGACAATGCCTGTATTCAATGTTCTCATTCTTGTAATTTTACTCTCGAAGATCTGACTTCTCCAGTCAGTCCCACTGCCCTGTCTTTTTTCCCCATATTTCCACAACCTCCTCCAAGTTAATTAACTGCCTGTTTCTGTCTTTAATGTGAATCTCTCAGTGCTTCTGTATCTTTCCCTGGCCTTGGGTTTTGGCTCCCCAGTGTATCGAGTGCTGGCATTGTGAAGCTCAGAAACAGTGAAATGGTGTGTGTCAGGCTGATGTTCACTTCCCGGTGTGTCCCATGTGGTGGTCCATGGACAGGCGTGTTTCAGAAGTTATGAGACACATCTTTGAAACTTGGTCTGTACCTGTATTTTCCCTCTCAGGTGACCTTGCGATCAGTAACACGAGGAAGCCCATTGAGTAAAGGACCAGGCATCTAAATTGTGTGACAATGCTGTCACGTTTTTTTTAAAAAAAGGTTATTTTCTTTTTTTTTAACAACAAGTCTTAAAGGCCAAACTGCCTACTAAAAATGGCTTAAGTAAATAACTTACGAGACTTTTAGGGTTTTTAATAAATAGTAGTAACAATGGCCAGCTCACACAGACCAGGCTTTCTAGTTTTTTTTCCTTATAGCTGTAAGTCACCAGGTGCTTGTGTCCCAGAAGGGTTGGAAGCTTTAGTAAATTATCCCGAGCTGCTATTCTCTCTGAAGCTTCACTTGATGCTGTTTCCTCCTGGATTGGAGAACTTTATGTCTGAATGCTCCTTTTTTACCATGGAGTGTGTTTAGGTGATGTTAGTATATTGGAACAGTTCATTTGTAGAAGTTACTGTATCCATTATTTGGTTAAGGTTTCAAATAGTTAAGTTATTCTAAAATCCTCTTCATTTTGTATGGCTTTTCATTAGAGTGTTTAAATATATTGTGTTTTACTTCATGGTGAGTGGTTTGACGAGTAGCATCACATCTGGAACATCCACTTCACATCTACCTTTAAAATAAAAAAAGGTTGGCATCCAAGCTATCGTCTTAAAATAGTTTGAGACAGTCTGGTTGGTCTATAGCAAACCGGGGACTTTTGTCTGGTTCGACATCGATAATACCAAATTTGGTTTAGAATTGCAATCCCTGCAGTCTGCAAACAGGCCATTCGACCAAAACGTCCACAACGAACCGCCGAGGAGTAACATCTCCAGACTCATTCCTCGACCCTAATATTACATATTTACCCCTAACCCACACATCCCTGAAACCTGCAAACAATTTAGCATGGCCAATTCACCTGACATGCACACTTTTGGACTGGGGAGGAAACCAGCCAATCCAGAATAAGCTCATGCAGAAACTGGAGTGTACGCACCAGGAGGCTATTGGGTTCAAAGGTAGTGTATGGTAGCTGTTAGGGTCTTTTGTTCCAGATGTTGAATTCGGTTAGTTTAAACAGTGTTTTGTGTATAAACATTCTTTCAGTCACTGAGAGTTTTCTGGGTGTGGAAGAAGTGAAGTTGGGGGCTTTACAAAAGGTAATGAAGGCAAAGCTGTAGGGATTGGCAGACAAGCTGGAGTTGGGATTGCGTTTGTCTGTGAGAAAATGAGAGATCATTACAGCTATAGCTCAGCAATTACATTTGGAGGATCTGTCATCAGACTCTTTGGAAATGGCGAGAATTCAATTTCAAATGAGGCACCGTGAACATGAGAAGGAATTGAAACAGTTTGAATTATGATGAAGCGTAGTAATGAAAGAACAGAAAATGAAGAAGAAAGATTAAAAGAAAGAAGAAAAGCAGAGAGAGTTAACTTCAAATGTTAGTAATTAGAGAGGAAAGTTGACATAGAAGGCGGTGACGAAAGTAGATGGTAGGCTGGATGAGGAGAATAGTGAGGATGAACAACCCTATATTAGTCAAAGGCTTGATGGGGATCTGTTTAAATACATCCACACAGTATCTAAATTTGATGAGAATGATGGCGGAGCCTTTTTAATGTCATTTGAGAAAGTGGCTAAACAAATGCAGTGCCCAGTGACCATGTGGATTTAGTTGATCCAAACAAAGCTGATAGGTATTTGCATCCCTATTGGAGGAGGTATCTGGGGAGGAGGAGGAGGTAAAGAAAGCCATCTGAAGAGCATATGAGCTTGTAACAGAAGCCGACAGATAGTGTTTCAGAAATCTAAAATAGCGTCCGTGGTTAAACGTACATTGAGTTTGAAAGAATCTAACAAAGTAATTTTGAAAGGTGGTAAGAGTATTAAAAACAGAACAAAGTTATGGCACTCTTAGAGAGGTTCTTATTTTGGAGAAGTTCAACAATTCACTTCCTGCAGTCGTGAGAACTTGAGTGGAAGAACAGAGTTACAATGGCAAGCTTAGAAACTGGAATGGCTGATGATGATGATGATGATTGAGTTCAGAAATCAAAGCTTTGTTTCTGTGAGAGATGGAGAAGAATGTGTGAGACCTTCTAAAAACATATCCCTGTGAGAGTAAGTTTTACTGGCATTGGCCAGGAGTAGCAGGTAAAGAGGTTACAGCATTAAGAGGTACAGAAGTATGTAATTCTGTTGTGCTGAGACATGAGGAGCTATGTCATTCAGAGGGAGTATTGGAGAGATGAGGAGTGCTCCATTCTGTAACGTGTGGTTGAAGTGTCCAGTGGAAACACCAACAGATTTATTCCACAATGGGGAAGGAGGCCTTCAGCTTGGCATTGGTGTTACAACATTTCAGGATTTAAATTGCAAATAACATACCCAAGAGAAATCTTTATCAGTGATTGACAGTGACCCCTTGAAGTTTTTTGGAGAAGTTTAGGGAGAAGAATACAAGGTTGTTTCGATTGAACTTATTGTTGCTGTCATTCAATTTGAAATTATACAGGTGACAGGGCGAGAAAACCTAAGTTTTGACACGTTGTGGAGACTTGGATGAAGAAAGACAAAGGCACTCTGTGGCCGGAGTGAAATGACTGAAATCGAATCGAGTTGGTAACATTTGTATGCTCAGAGTCAATGTAATATATATATGCACCTCTTCCTCCGCTACATTGATGACTGCATTTTGCCACCTCGTGCTCCCGCAAGGAGGTTGAGCAATTCATCAAATTCACCAACACATTCCACCCTGGTCTTAAATTTACCTGGACCCTCTCTGACACCTCCCTCCCCTTCCTGGACCTCTCCATCTCGATTAATGATGACCGAATTGACACCGACATTTTTTGACAAACCCACGGACTCCCACAGCTACCTGGATTACACCTCCTCCCACCCTACCTCTTGCAAAAATGCCATCCGGTATTCCCAATTCCTCCGCCTCCGCCCTCTCTGCTCCCAGGAGGACCAGTTCCACCACAGAATACATCAGATGGCCTTCTTCTTTGGGGACCGCAATTTCCCTTCCCACGTGGTTAAAGATGACCTCCAACGCATCTCGTCCACATCCCGCACCTCTGCACTCAGACCTCACCCCTCGAACGGTACCAAGGGCAGAACGCCCCTGGTGCTCGCCTGCCACCCTAGCAACCTTCACATAAACCAAATTATCCGCCAACATTTCAGCCATCTCCCAACGGACCCCACCACCTGGGATATATTTCCCTCCCCACACTTTTCCGCCTACCACAAAGACCGTTCTCTCCGTGACTACCTGGTGAGGTCCACGCCCCCCTACAACCCACCTTCCCATCCTGGCACCTTCCGCTGCCACTGCAGGAATTGCAAAACGTGCGCCCACACAACCTCCCTCACCTCCATCCAAGGCTCTAAAGGAGTCTTCGAAATGCCGTCTCCTCTACTTTGGGGAGTCTGGACGTCTCCTAGCAGAGCACTTTAGGGAACATCTCTGGGACACCCGCACCGATCAACCACACCGCCTGTGAACCAACATTTCACCTCCCCCTCCCACTCTGCCGAGGACATGGAGGTCGTGGGCCTTCTTCACCTCCGCTCCCTCACCACAGAAACCTGGAGGAAGAACACCTCATCTTTCACCTCAACCACTGGGCATCAATGCGGACTTGAACAGTTTCATCTTTCCCCTTCCCCCACCTCACCCCAGTTCCAAACTTCCAGCTCAGCACTGTCCCCATGACTTGTCTTACCTGCCTACCTGCTTTTCCAACTATTCACTCCACCCTCCTTCCGACCTATTACCTTCATCCCCTCCCCCACTCACCTATTGTACTCTATGCTACTTTCTCCCCAACCCCACCCCCCTCTCACGTATCTCTTCACCTTTCAGCTCTCTGCCTGTATTCCTGATGAAGGGTTTTTTGCCCGAAATGTCGACTTTACTGCTCCTCTGATGCTGCCTGATCTTTTAGGCTCTTCCCGCACCACTAATCCAGAATCTGGTTTCCAGCATCTGCAGTCATTGTTTTTACCAATATCTACATTTCAGTCTACAAATAGAGGACGATTAGGAGGTCTAAAATTAATTCATCTTTGTATATTGATGGCTCATTTTATTAAAGGAGGGGTTGTGAGTATACTATCACTGTAAAGAGGTTATTTTCTCTTAGGTTGTTTTTGAAGAGGTTATAAAGGCAGAGGTGCAGAACTGCTGTCTCAACACAGTTTAAGTAAATAACTGAGGAGGCCTTTAGGTTTCATTAAATGGTGGTAACAATGGAAGGGCAGTGGCCAGCTCTCACAGACCAGGTTTACTCGTTTGGGTTTTAACTGCAGCATTCAGAAGCTGTTGGGGATCCCAGAAGGGTTGGGAGTGTCAATACATGATCCCCAGCTGCTTTTCTCGTTGAGATCTCTTGTTGATGTTGATTTCTCCTGGATTGGAAAATTGCATGTAAGAATCTGTATTTGAATATATCTCTGTGTCAAGCGGTGTATACCAAGAAGGTACGATATCTATTGTTGTGGAAGTGTTCCAATATAAGCTATCCCAAAATGTTCTTTTCTTTGATTGGATTTTAATAGATTATATTATATTTTGCTTAATGTCGAGTGGTTTGACCAGACACAACATATCTAGTACGCACACTTCCCATCTATATTCAAACTAAGGAAAGCTTTGGGTCTAAGCGGCCTTCTTAAAATATTTTGCTGGGATCTGGTCTGGTCCACAACACTGCAGGGTGTAGTGGGCGGCATGGTGGCACAGTGGTTAGCACTGCTGCCTCACAGCGCCTGAGACCCGGGTTCAATTCCCGACTCAGGCGACTGGCTGTGTGGAGTTTGCACGTTCTCCCCGTGTCAGCGTGGGTTTCCTCCGGGTGCTCCGGTTTCCTCCCACAGTCCAAAGATGTGCGGGTCAGGTGAATTGGCCATGCTAAATTGCCCATAGTGTTAGGTAAGGGGTAAATGTAGGGGTACAGGTGGGTTTCGCTTCGGCGGGTCGGTGTGGACTTGTTGGGCCGAAGGGCCTGTTTCCACACTGTAAATCTAATCTAAAACTTGTAGCCGAGGGGTTTTTGATTGACTCCTGTTATTGAAAAATTGGTGGAGGAGTTGGGTAATGGTTTGCTGGAGGTTGTGCTGTGAGCTGCCTCAGACATTCAGGGAGACCTGAGGATTTGCTGACCCAACTCGGGATGGGGCATGAGAACTGAAGTCACAGCATCTGGGTCTGTAACATGATCAACAAACGGAGCAGAGGCTGCAGAGAGGGGAAGCTCTGAAACCACGGAGTGAGTGTGTGTGTGGGGAAAGGGATCTGCTGTATCCACACCTGGTTTTCCAGGAACAGCTTCCCAAGCTTCACCTAACCTCGGATCAAAGTGTGAGGGGATCCTGATTGAACAAGGAGCTGGTCAGAGAGGGGTGTCACCTCCTTCAACACGACTTGCAGCTTCACACCAGGGGGAGGACGGTGCTGCAAGTGGCTTTTAGGGTCACAGTTTCATTCAGCTTCTATGATTTGGAACTTTCCAGGCAGGTCTAGGTGACATATCTATCATTTCCCAGTATCTCAACATCAGTGTTAACCATTCGGTGATGGCGGATATATATGGTGGATGAGAAGCATTGATTCTCCCTCATCAGGGATCTGCAGGGTGTATCCAGGGTAGTGGGATTCCCGATAGTGTGCATGACATCTGCAGAGTACCTATGTCAATGGGGAGAGGTAGAGGAACTGAAGGAGCTCTCTCTTTCTCTATTAATGTTACAGTGTGTCCATGCACAGTGCATCATGTTGGTGAATACCCACTGTCTTGGCAGCAGTCACGGCCTCTTCATTTAGAAGCAGTCAGCCATTCCCATCGTCATCGGGTCCCCACGTAGAAAAGAGATGAATATATTTTGATAAAGGCCGTTCCCTTGATGCACGTTTCAAAACATCATCCCCACCAACAATCAACCACGTCAAAGTATTCCATGTGTACGGAGAGCAATGGGGTCACGTGGAGTGTCTAGGAGCAGATGATCAGGGATGGAGCAAAACCTGCCATGTCTGAACGGGTCTGAGTGAACTCCCCAGCACACAGTATCCATAAGTCCTGTAATCCCTCTACATTTCAGTAACATATTGCCTTCCATTATTCCTGTAAATGAAATGACAGGTTATATCATGTTAAATTCCACCTACCAAACTATTATCTGTTGCCTTTACCTCTCTGAATCTATTTGTACTCTCCACCTTCTCTTGGTAATTTAATCTCTTGCTTACCACAGCGACATCACCAAACTCAGCATCTGTATGTCTGTTCCATCCTCCTGATCATTAATATAGACTGTAAATAGTTGAGAACCCAGCGCTGGTCACTGTGTGACCTTACTGGTTGCATTCTGTCTAAATGATTGAGACTGATTTATCCTGAGTGCCTGCTTCCAGTATGATCCCCAATCCTCCCCCATTCCTGAGTAACACAGTCAAAGATTTGAATAAGAACAAGGAGCATCTGTGAGGAATCCAACCCCTCGATGAGGCTGATGTTAACGCGGCCTCTGTTCCACTTTCCTGCCATCTCTCCATCCTAAAACTCTAGTCTCTTGTTGTAGATTGCGCCACATGAAAACAAAATCCACTCCACATCTACACTTTAAATTACTTTTAGCATTTTACAGACCTCAGTGAGATCTCCTTTCATTCTTATTAACTCGAAAGTATAGATCTAAACTGCTCAATTTCTCTTCATAAAACAAACACTTCAAATATGGAATCAATCTAATGAAGCTCTTCTGAATTGCCTCCAATGGAGATACCTCATTCTGCAGGACATCTAAACTGTACTCCAGTTGCAGCCTCACTAATGCCTTGCATAGCTACACCAACACTCCCCACTTTTCTACTCTATCCTTTTATAAATAAACACTGAAATTATGCTTGCAGTTCTCATTTCTTGCAGTACCCACAAGCAAGGTTTCTGTGATATGCAAGCAGACACCCAGCTCCCTCTGCACCTAAGCACTTTGAACTTTCTCTTCATTTAGATAATAATTTGTCTTTCTATTATACTGACCAACTTGAATAGCCCCATATTTAATCACTTTAATTTTCCTCGCCAAATGTTGGCCCATTCATCCAACCTATCCATATAGTTTTAAATCTCTTGCATCATCATTCCGAAGTAATTTCCTACCAATGTTAGTGTCATCTGAAAATGTGGCATCGCATTTTCAATCCCATCAACCGAGTGCAGTACTACCACCGATTGCAAATGGTTGAGGCATGAGTCCTGAAATCAATGGCACCCCACAAATTGCATTTGCCAAAAGAAAATGACGCACTTATTCCATCTGACTCCATTTTGTTGGTTAACCAATCCTCCATCCAAGCTAATAAATTACTCCTAAACCCAAATTGTCTGATCTTACCACTTACTCTTTGGAGAAGCGACATATCTGATGCCTTCAGGAAGACCAGATATGTTCCATCTCCAGGATTCCAACGATCCACCTTGTTTGTGACATCTTCAAATAACTCAAGCAAACAATTCAGACACGGTTTAGCCTTCGTAAAACCATGTTGACTCTGATGGATTGTGGTTTAACATGGCAAATGTCCTGAACAATGGACTCTAACATTTGCCTTAAATTACAATAGTTTATTGTTACACTTTAGTCCCTAATGTATAACATTATTATAAGTTCTTCCCTTTAGTCAGCCTTTATGTTTTCTTTGAATTCCTATTTAATGGGCAAACGATTTTAAGAGATCTGCTCCAATTGCTGAGTAGAGCCATGTGTGGCTGGATGGACTCATTATCCTGCTGGTGTACAACTCGATGGGCTGACATCTTTCTGGTGTTCCCATGTTGCCATCTCCAAAGCCAGAATGACATCCTCCTGTTGATGCTTTCGAAGATTGGGAGATTATGGAATCTTCCTGTTGCTGGGTAATATTTTGAGGAGCTGATGGGTCTTATCATACTTCTCCATAACAGATGGAAATACTGAACGGTCTCCTCATGTATCCCGGAGATGGGACCGAGTGATTGATTGTTCTTCTCTTGTTCCCATATAACAGACATGTGTCTAAATTACCTCTTCCTTTCTCATGAAAGAAGTCTCAGATAGTTTTTATCCTTACCCAATTCCCTTGCAATAGACTCGGTGGGTCTGAATGACCTCCTATTATCCCAGTGTAACAGTGTCGAAGACCTGAATATCCTCCTGTTGTTCCTGTGTAACAGGCTGGAGAATGGAACGGATTCCTCCATTATCTGTGTAATTCACTTCACTTGTTAACTCCTTCTGTCATCTATGTTAAAATAAGATCTTCTTTAATTTTTGTAAAACTGCAATGGCTACTGGGTCAACTGATCATTCTTTCGTTATAAGCCAGCACCTTCATTGCAGGAATCTGTTGAGGGAACCATCTCTGAGCTGCTTCCAATATAACAACACACTTTCTTCATAGAAGAGGCTAAATCTGTACACACTACTCCAGATGTGATCTTCCTGTACAGCAGCAGCAACACTTCCCCAGTCTGTTGTAAGATTCCCACCCAGGTTACAGCAGTCTCAGCTCTCTGGGGGAATACAGAGCATTGTTGGAAGATCATTGTCCTGCTCTACTCCATCAGCATAACGTGAGATCTGGAGAAATTAAAGTTTGAGACTATCATAAATGATGTGGCGAGATGATCTCTACCATTAATCTCCCCAGAGCCCACATCGCTCAGATTCCGCAGAACCTAGTAAGGTGGAGGGCAAAAACAGCAAGGAGGAGCAAACATTGATGGGAGTTGTATATCAAAGTGAAAGCTGCAATACAAATGCAGGACATGTTATAAAAAAGGAAATGAGATATACACATATGTGGGTACTGCAGTAATGATATATTTTTAAATTATATCTAAACTGTGTTAACCCAATTGAATGCTAATGCTGGAAAAATGGATTTCATGACCACTTGTGAGATGGTTTACATGAACATTATGTTAAGCACTGAGCTCGAGATCAGGTTATTTAGGAATTGGTGTTGAGTGATCAGAAGAGCTAATTGAAAAATTTGCTGGAAAGGACCTTTTGGGAACAGTGACCACAATGTACTGGATTTCTTTTATGCTGTTTGAGTACACGACAGTTTTTGTTTTATTTGAAGTAACTGTTATAAATCTGAGTCATGCAAGCCATCAAGGTGTGAGGAGAAAGTCGGGACTACAGATGCTGGAGATCAGAGGTGAAGAGTGTGGTGCTGGAAAAGCACAGTCAGGCAGCATACTAAGAGCAGATAAATCTATGTTTCAGGCATAAGTCCTTCATCAGGAACGAAGCTTATGGGTCAAGGGGGCTGAGGGTTAAATGAGAAGTGGGTGAGGCAGGGTGGAGGTTAGCAGGGATTGTTGTAGATAGATGAAGGTGGGGTTGAAAGTGATAGGTGATGAAGGGAGACAGACCGCCTCATCTACTGCATCCATTGAACCCAATGTGTTCTTCTCTACATTGGCGAGGCAGAAGGTCAACTTGTGGAACATTTCAGAGAACATCTCTGGGACAGCCACATTGAACAATTCCATCGCCTTGTGGCTGAGCACTTTAACTCCCCTTCCCACTCTGTCAAGGACATGAGGGTCCTGGACCTGCTCCATCGCCAAACCCGAGCCACCAGAAGCCTGCAGGAAGAAAGCCTCCTCTTCTGCCTTGCGACCCTCCAAACACAGGGGATCATAGTGGATTTCCCCATTTCACCTAATCCCACCCTATCCCACTCCAACCTTCCAAGTCAGCACCGCCCTTTTGTACATTCCTATGTATCCACCTTCCTTGCTATCAATTTGGTCCACCCTCCTCTCCGAGTATCACTTTCAACCCCACCTTCACTTACCTATTAGATGAAAGGAAGCAGCTTAGAAAAATGCCAAGTTGTAGTAATCCAGTGGATTCAGAGAAATATCGGGCCCAGCAAAGGATGATCAAGAAACTGAGAAGAAAATCTGAAAGAGAAAAAGCGTGCAAATGAAAGAAAAACATAAAAATTGCTAAAAAGCATCTATCAAGTTATGAAAAAAACAAGGTCAAATGTGGAACAGTTGGTTTGCGTTCAGGATAGTTTATTGCAGAGAACAGAGAAATCTCACGGAAAAGAAACAGTTTATTTGCGTCTATCTTCATTGGAAGAATGTCCAGAAATTCTTCCAGAAATACCAGTGACCATGGGACTTGTGTACGTAACGTCTAAGATTATTCTTATCAGTGTTGGGGTCATCTTTGAAAAGGAAGCTGGATTGAATATTTATAAATCTGACAGACCAGATGTACTTCATACAAGGATTTATGAGGAAGCAGCAATAGACATGTTGATTGCATCGCAGATTTTTACTTTATCTTCCGACACATTCTCAAAAGTCATTTAGCCAATCTGTATAAGGCAAAGGTTACAAATATTATCCAACAGTTTAAGAAAGGATGAAGATGGAGAGGGGTGAACTACAGAGCAGTTATCTTGTCATCCGCAGTTGGGTGTCTGTTGGACTCGATTACAAAGAACATGCGACTACATATGTAGAAGGTAATAACATAAATTGGGAGTGTGAGAATATACCGATGAAAGGAAAACCAGAAGTGGCAAACTTTTTTTTTGGAATGGTTTGAAGATGATTCTTGTGGACATAGGCAATGAAGAACCAATGGATAACGTAGAGTTGAATATTCATGAGATTTTTTAAAAATCTCACACAGTAAGCTCATAAGAAAAGTTAAAGCGAGAGGTATTAGGAAGAACATATGAAAATAGCAAAGAAAAAATTAGTTTTACATTCAGGTGATTGTAATTGGAATATAGAAGACGTCATGCACCAGTTGTATCGAGTGTTCATGAGAGTATTTTGTATTGTTCGGAGTCCCAATCTAATAAATAAGATATTGACTACAGAGGAACTGCAAAAGGTATTATTCAGATTCATCCCTAAAACGGCAAGATTTTCTGATGTGGAAACTCACCCTGTGATCTTGAGTTTCGAAACATGAGAGGTGGTTGCAGTGAAACTTAAAAACACAGAGGGGATTGAATAACAGGGACATGGAGAAGTACAAGTAGGCGAAATCTGGGAGAATCCCACGATATTCTACACGGACAAGTAGAGCAGAATAATGAGCAAACAGTTAGTGTCCATTAGAAACCAAAGGGGCATTCTGTGTGTCAAGCTGGAGAACATTGATGGATTGTTACATGAGACCTTCACATCTATTTTACTTTAGAGACGGAGAAGCCAAGTACAGAATTCAAGGAGATGGACGGGGAAACTCTTGAACAGATTGATGTAAAATAGGATAAAGGATTTGAGGCTTTGTTCTGTATAAATTTGGACCTAACTCCATGTCTGAATGAGTTGTATCACAGGCGGCTGTTGGGGTGAATGGAGGAAAGACCCTGTCTGAATATTTTAATTAGGATCTGACCATAGGGGAGGTGCCAGAGAACTGGAGAACTGCTAACACGATTCCATTTCACAGTTCGGGTGGGAGAGATAGACCAGGGAACTATAGACGAGCGGGTATTAGGTCACTGTTAAGGAAACTACTGGAGAAAATAGGGAAGGAGAAAATTGAACTCCATTCAGAGTCTCAAGGTCTGATCAGGGATAATCATCATGACTTTATCAGAAGGAAGTGGCATCTAATTGATTTGATTGAATTAGTTTGAGGAGGTCGGTTGTTTAGCTTTGTAGGGAAGCCTTCGACAAATTTCCAGCTGGGAAACTGAAAAATAACGTAAAATCTCAAAATATAAATGATAACTTGACAAGTTACAACGAAAATTGTCTTAGTGGCAGGAGGCAGAGGGTAGTGAGAGAAGGCTGTTTGTGTGACTGGAGACCAGTGTCCCCTGGTGTATCACAGGGATCAGTGATGTGTCCCTTATTGTTTGTGTTATTCATAACAAAAACAAATGTGAATGTGGAGGGGGCTAGGTGGAGAGGCAGGGAGGTGTGATAAGTAAGTGTACATTTGACATAAAGATTGACCGGTTGGTTTGCAGTGAGCAGGAAGGCCTTAAGTTACAGGAAGATGCAGATGAAATGGTCAGATGGGCAGATCAATAACAGATACAATGTAACCTTGATAAATATGAGGTGATGCACATTGGGAGAAGGAACCAGGCAGTGGAGGACTCAATGAATGGCAGCACACTGGGAAGCTCAGATTGTGCTTCTCCACACATCCCTGAATGTGACTGGACAGGTTAATGCTTAAAAATGTGTTGCTGGAAAAGCGCAACAGACCAGGCAGCATCAAAGGAGCAGGAGAATTGACGTTTCGGAAATATTCGTGAAGAAGGGCTTATGCTCGAAACAACGATTCTCCTGCTCCTTTGATGCTGCCTGACCTGCTGCGCTTTTCCAGCAACACATTTTTAAGCACTGATCTCCAGCATCTGCAGTCCTCACTTTCTCCTGGGCAGGTTAATGGACTAGTTAAGAATTGGACCTTGAGTATTGTGTTTCCTAATCAGGGTGGAGATATAAGACCTATACAGGGCTTTGTTTCGGCCAAAATGGAATACTATATGTAGCTCTGGGAGCCACATTCCAGGAAGGATGCGATTGTACTGGAGAGGGTGCAGAGGTGATTCACCAGGATGTTCCCTGGGGTAGAGCATATCAGCTATGGAGAGAGGCTGGATAAGCTCGGGTTGTTTACTCTGGAGCAGAGAAAGCTGAGGGGTCAGTGATTCAGAAGGATAAGATTATAAGCGACACGGACAGGGGGGATAGACAGCAACTGTTCCTTTTAGTCAGAGGGTCAAGAACAAAGGAGCACACTTTTAAAGTGAAAAGTTTGAGGTTCAGAGATGATTTAAACATTTTTTCACGTCGATGTGTGGGCTTCTGGGATTACTTCCTGAGAGGGGAATTATCACGAGTAACCTCACAATCGTTAAAAAGTACTTGGGCAAGCACTTGGAAGTGTTTTAACATTCCAGGCTATGGGACTGCTGTAGAAAGTGGGACTAATATAGATCGTGCTGCACTTCTGTCGGCACAGAGTCTTTGCTCCCCTGAGTGTACCATGTGGAAGGTCAATTATTGGAGCATTTTAAGGCAGGAATTGATGGGTCTCTGAAGAGTTATATTCATAAGGGTTATAAGTGTGAACTGTAATAGCTTGTTAAATTATGTCAATGTGAGAAATATGAGAAAAATAGCGTAGTTTCCTTACAGTTTGGAACCAGAGAATGGAGAATGGGGAACAGGGAAATGGCAGAACTATGAAGCCACTACTTCAGTTCTGTCTTCACAAAACTTTCTAACAATATAAGGAAAACCAAGTCTGGTGTGGGAAAATGATAGAGTACGTGGAACATAGAACATAGTAAGTAAATGGTTTAGCAGAAATTATTGTGGCTGAAAGTAATAGTCATAGACAACACTAACATAGATTTATGAAATGGGAATTATGTTTGAGAAGCAGACTGGCTGACAAATGAAAGAGCAGTAATGGATGTAAAACATTTTGATTTTGAGGAAAATGTTGGTAAAGCTCCAAGCCCAATTTGCAATATCAAATCTGAGTAGATTGGGGCTAATATATGGACATGTTTTGAGAATGGGACAGCTGGCAGTAAACAGTGAATAGAAATAAACAGACTCATCAAGCAACAGCCTGACATTGTCTGTAAGGTATGATTCTGTGAGTATGACTATGACCTAGACACCCCATCACCTTCCCCGGATATGTCCTGTCTCATCAGCAGGATGGACACAGCAGAGGTGGCGGCACAGTGGGATGCAGTTAGAAGGGAATTGCTCTTGGAGTCCTCAACAGTGACTTCGTATCCCATGGCATTAGTTTGCATTTGTGAAAGGAAACCTCCTGCTGATTACCAAGTACCAGCGTCTCTCAACTGATGTATCAGTACTCCTCCATGCTGACCAACACTTGGAGGAAGCACTGAGGGTAGCATTCTGGGTGGGGTATTTCAATGTTCACCACCAACAGTATCTCAGCTACAGCATTATTGATCGAGAAGGCTGGGTCCTAAAGGATATAACTGCTAGAGTGGTTCTGCGGCAGGCAGTGAAGGAACCAACAAGAGGAAAATATACACTTGACAACAGCCTTACTAATCTGCCAATTGCAGAAGTATCTGCCTATGACAGTATCGTTAAGAGTGACCACCGCATAGTCATTGTGGAGACAAAGTCACACCTGCACATTGAGAATAACATTCACCATTTTGGGTGGTACTATCACAGTGCGAAATAGGGCAGACTTCGAACAGATCTAACAGTTCAAGTCTGGGTGTCCATAAGGTGCTGTGGTTCATCTATAGGAGCAGAATTGTACAGCCACACAACCTCATGACCTGGCATATCCCCCTCGCAACAATTACCATCAATCCAGAGGATCAACATTGGTTCAATGGATGTGCAGGATGGCAGGAGCAGCACCAGGCAAACCTGACAATGAAGTGTCAGCCTGGTGAAGCCACCAAACAGGACTACTTGTGTGCACCAAACAGCATAAGCAGTAAGTGATGAACAGAGCTAAGTGATCCCATAAGCAAAGGATCAGATCTAAGCTCTGCAGTCCTACCACATCTAGTCGAGAAACGTTGGAGACCATTAAACAATTCACTGGAGGAAGAGGTTTCACAAATAACCCCTTCCTCCATGATGGAAGAGCCCAGCACTTCAGTGTCTAAGATAAGGCTGATGCATTCGTAACAATCTTCAGTCAGAAATGTTGAGTGGATGATCCATTTCAGCCTCCTCCAGTGGTCCTCAGCGATTCAGTTACAAGTCATCAACCAATTCGAGTTGGAGACACTGAATACTCAAAGGGTCCATACTCTGACAGCATTCTGGCAATTGTACCGAAAACATGTGCTCCATACCTTGCCACTCCCCTAAACAAACTCTTTCAATACAGTTACAACAATGGCTTTTCCTGATTATGTGGAAAATTACCCCAAGTATCTCCTGTATATAAAAAGCAGGGCAAATCCAATCTGGCCAATTACAACTCCATCAGCCTACTCTCGATCATCAGTAAAGTGGTGGAAGGTCTCAGTGCTTTTAAGCAGCAACCTGCTCAGCAATACCCTGTCAATGATGACCAGGTTGGGCTCCCCCAGGACCACTCAGCTCCGGATCTCATTACCTTGATTCAAACATGGACAAAAGAGCTGAATTACAGAGGTGGGGTGAGAGTGACAGCCCTTTAAATCAAGGCTGCCTTCGACCTTGTGTGGTATCAAGGGGCCTCAGCAACACTGGAATCAATGGGTATCAGAGGCAAACACTCCGCTGCTTAGAGTCATACCTGACACGTAGGAAGATGGTCATGGTTGATGAAGGTCAGTCAACTCAGCTCCATGTCTGTAGGAGTCCCTCGAGCAGTGAACAGAAACTTCTTCAGGGCTGCTTCATCAATTACCTTCCCTCCATGTTAAGGTCAGAAGTGGGGATGTTCGCCAATGATTGTACAATGTTCTGCAACATTTGTGGCTCCTCAGATACTGAAGCAGTCCATGTTCAAACACGACAAGAAATGGACAGTATCCAGGCTGGCAAGTGGCAAGTAATGTTCAGCCCACACGAATGCCAGACCATGACCATCACCAATAAAATACAATCTAACCTGCCCCTTGGCATTCAATGGTGGTACTATCACTGAATCCCCCAGTATCAAAGTCCTGGTGGGTAATCATTGCTCAGAAACACACTGGTCTCCCCACATGAACACTGTAACTATAAGAGCAAGTCTGAAGCTAGGAATGCTGCGGCGAGTAACTCACATCCTGACTTCCAAAAGTCTGTCCATCATCTACAATGCATGTCAATACAATATAGGTCAGAAGTGTGACAGAAGACTCCCAGTTTGCCTGGATGAGTGCAGCCCCAACAACACTCCAGAAGCTTTATACTATCCAGGACAAAGCAGCCAGTTTGACTGTCCCTTCATCCACAATGCTCCACCATCAACGCGCAGCAGCAGCAGTGTTTTACTATCCACATGCTGCAATGAAATGATTCACCAAAGATCCTCAGAAACCATCTTCCCAATTCATGACCACTTCTATCTAGAAGGACAAGGGCTATAGATGTATGGAAATACCATCATCTTTAGGTTCCCCTCCAAGCCATTCACCATCCTGACTTGGAAATATATCACAGCTCCTTCACAGTCGCTGGGTCAGAATCCTGGGATTCTCTCCCTAATGGCATTGGAGGTCAACCACAGCAGGTGGACTGCGGTGTTCAACAAGGCAGCTCACCATCACCTTCTCAAGAGCAACTAGGGACAGGCAATAAATACTGGCCCAGCCAGTGACACCCAGATTGACGAAATACAGAAATAGAAATTAACAGAGGACGGTTGCTGAGGTATCACAGAGATCGGTGTTTGGGGCCCAGCTGTTCACAATGTCCTTTAAATATTTGGTTGCTGGAATCAGATGCAATACATCCCAGCCTGCTGATAGCACTAATGGATGTGGGATTGTGAGTGGGTGCGAAGGATGTAAAAAAGCACCAAGAAGACTAAGACAAATGGAGTGAATGGGTAAATACGTGACAGATGGAGAACAATGTGGATAGAGGTGACGGTGTGCCCTTTGGTGGAAATGATAAACTGGAATCCTACAATTTGAAAGGGATTGGTTGAAATACGTTGCTTTACAAGGGGACATATGCTCCTTTTTGTTGTTTCCTTTTGCATCAACCTCTGAGGTCCCTGCAGCGCAGTGAGTTCTGTAACCAGAAGTCAATACTGGGCATGGCATTGACACGCTGACCAGTGTACACAGACCCACCAAGTGGGGAGCTATAACACGGAAAAGGATCTGCATATCCTTGTACATATGTCGCTGAAAGCAATATTGCAGAAACAGAAAGCAGTAAAGAAGATAAATGGTGTGTTGACCTTCATTTCAGGGGGATGTGAGTCCAGGAGAAAGGGTATCTTACTGCAGCTGTACAGGCCTTTGGAGACATCCCATCTCGAGTATTGTGCAATATTGTGTGCAGGCTTGGTCTCCTTACCTAATAAAGGACCAACCGGACATTGAGAGAGAGCAGTGAAGGATGACCAGACTGATATCTGGGATGACAGGCTTGTTGTGGGAACAGAGTTTGGGGTGACTGGGCCAATATTCCATGGGGTTTAGGAAAATGAGTGGAGATCTCAGTGAAATATACAAAACTCTGACAGGATGAGACGGATTAACAGCAGGAATGATATTCCCCTGGCTGGGATGACTAAAACAAGGAACCACAGTATTAGGTAAGGCAGGTCACTCTGCAATGAGATGAGAATAAATGTCTGCACTCACTGACTGGTGAACATGGGGAATTGGCTTGCTCCTGGAAACCAAGACACTGATTATAAATAAGGATTCAGAGACAGTAAAGGGATGGTGGGAAAGCAGGAGTACGGGGCGGAAATGAAGGGCCAACCATCATTACATGGAATTGGTTAGCAAACTCAATGGACCAAACGTACTACTGCATTTCCTATTTTATAACTTCCCAAGGTTACTCACATTAAAGGATATGTATATCATGTGGGGTAATTGCATTGAGGAGATGTTTTTCTATGAACTAGAATGGGGAGGCTCAATGTGTTGTATGACCTACTCCTTTCCCGCTGTTTCTGTGCAGTCTGTGGGAAAGCTCGGTAAATGTTGTCACAAGTTCTCAGATGTTAAGAAGGAGGTCTCTGCAGGGTCGACAGGACTGTGTACCCATTCCCTTTTCCGACACTGATGCTGAGGCCGGATGTTCTGTCCGGTTTCATCCTTTCAGTCCTCGGAGCAGTTTGATACAAGTGAGTGCCTTGATTGGCCGTTTCAGAGACCATTGAAATGTTTATCTCATGTCAGGGTCTTTGGAGTCAGTTTTAGGCCAGCCCACGAAATCCCTGGAGATTCACTTCCTAAAAGTACATTGGAGAAGGAAATTCTGTTTACAATCGATATTGGCTTCAAGGTCGCTGTTACTGAACCCAGGTTTTAGATCTCGATATTTTATTAATTGTCTTTAACTTCCACCTGCTGCCAGAGCATTAGCCTGGTCTGGATTAGTAATCCAGTGACATTTCCACAACAGCACCATCTCCACATGGGGACCTGTCAGAGACAACACTGAGCAGGATATTTCTGTGCTGCTTGACAACTCTGTCAAAAAGAACTCCCACCAATTTGACTGTGGTGATGGGACTGAGGGGGTGGTAAATGATCAGATTGTAATTATTCCCGTTTTAGGGAACGGGACTTAGCTGAGTAATTTTCCACATTGCCAGGGAGATGTTAGAGTTGGAGATGGAATGAAAAAGCTCCCCCATGGACACGGCTTGTTGCGCAGCACAAGTCTTCAGTCCTATTGCAGGAATGGGGTCAGGGCCCATTGCCTGTGTCATATCTACTGTGTTCAGCTGTTTCTTCATGTCACGTGCAGCGAATCACATTAGTTGAAGACTGGCATCTGTGATTTTGTGGGCATCATGGCGTGGGTGATGATTATCATCGACTCAACACTTCTGGCAGAGGATGGTGCAGATAAAACATCCTTCTCTTTTACACTGATGTGCAGGTCTGTTCCATTATTTAGGATGGGGATGTTTGTGGAGCCCTCTCCTCCAGTCATTTGTTTAATCGTCCATCACCATTTATAACTGAATGTGGCAGGACTGCAGGGCTTCGTTCAGATCTGTTGGTCAAGTCTGGTAGCTTTAATGTGTTAGCATCAGGTTAAGGTTCATGTGATTCTGACTCTGACATGTTCACCCACACTCGTCACTGAGCCATAGATGGTGTTGATGGTAATGACAGACTGAGGTGTTATCCTGGCAAAAAAGTTACAGGTTGTGGTTGGATGCTGTTCTGCTTCTCCCGCTGCTGTGGTCTAAAGCACTACATGAATACGCAGTTTCCAGCTGCAATATCTGCAATGCAATTCTGCTGTCTGTTCCCCAATTCTCACTGAGACCCATTCACCCATCAGTCCTGCACTCAGTGACCTAACCTGGTTTCTGATGTAGAAATACTTCAATTTTCAAACTCTCATTCTGCTGCTAGTCTGTCTCCCCGGGTCTTGCTTCCAATCCGACACATTCCGCAAAAGTACTTAGCTTATCTTAATTCAAATGTTTAATTCACCTGAGTCTTTTTCCTTGAGAAATACAATCTTCTGTGTTTAAGTGATTAGTTTTCCTCTCTTTCTTTCCCTGATCATGATTAAGATCTCTGTAGTGTCAGTGATACCAGAGTTATGTAGTTTCAGAGACAACGAATTCTCTGGATTCCCAATCATCTACACCACATTGTATATTTTCTCTTTTGAATTGATGCCTTAACACTCATGGCTGCCTTGTCCTCCCATGAGTATGTTTCATGTTCTTGGGGTTGCATTCCTTGTATTATCTTCCAAATTCTCCCCAGAACCTCCGCCCATTGCTGGTCCATGGTCTTTCCTGCTCAGCTCCCCTTCCAATTAACTCTGGACAGTTCCTCCCGCATGTCTTTGTAGTTACATTGCTTAATTATAATTACATTACATCTTGAACAGATGTAAACTAAAAGAAGGAGCTTTGAGAGATGGGACACGAAGAGTAATTGGTGGAATTCTAAACCAGCTACAAAGGGAGAACAAGAGAGAGAGGATATAGATATGGAGATATGGAAAATGAGAAAACCACATTCTCGAAAGAAGCAGATGAACGTCCCCCAATGTTTTGGCAATGCCTGTGTGCTGTGGTCCTTTGTACAGTGCACGTACAACAGAGTCATATATTCAAATGCTGAGTCTGATGCCAGAATATTTGTCTGCAATGATATGACAGACACTAGCTTTGGAAAGAACCCAGCAGGCCAACATATTGAAATAAGTTGGGACACCAGAATCAAGAATTTGGAGCACACATCCTGGTAAGAATGAGAAATTAGAGTTGGGAATCCCAGAAAAAGAGGGAACGTTGAGAGGATCAAATAATGTTTTAATATTTTATAAATTTTATACATCATTTGTGACTTATCTGCACACACACACATTGATTAAACAGTGTATATAAAATCTTTTTTCCACCATTGAAACTGTCCTGTTGTTGTGTTATGAGGATACATGAACACCAAGTAGTCATCAAAAGACGTGACGCACTATCACTATGTTCCATACATACAGACAAAGAAGGGCACCACTTTGATTGGGACAAAGCACACACACATACTAAGACACGCAAGAACCTTCTTAGAGAAATGGTATTCTAAGCAGAAGTCCATCAATAAACTCATCAATTTAGATTCTGTCTACATACTATTGTTAAAATAACCGGAAATGGCATCACCCAATGTAAGAAACATAGTCATGGTGACGAAACTTCTGAAAACATACCGTCAAGCTCAGTGAGCTAACTTGCATACATATAAATTGTTTTTTTTTGTTTATTAGTGGAATTTAGGAGTTCTCTGTCGCTCACATTTTGACAGATTATGATGTGAGGTGAGCTTTTCTGGGTATGTGGTTTTAATTAACAGAGGGGTTTGACATTGATGTTATAACAGTTTGGGGCCTTGCCATATGGCATTTGGACAGACTTGAACAGATCTGTGATACAACAGGTCCCAGCAAATTCCAACTCATTGCAACTTTGAACTTCAAATGAAACCATTGGGAAAATTCGTTTAATTTTGTTACTTGTGGTTGGTTAAATGAAAAGTGAGGGAAATGGCTTTTAACATTACTGAAGAGGTTCCCGAATTTTCCAAGGAAATTTAGAAAGACAGAAGGAGAACATTTTTTAGAATTATCCAATAGGTTGGAATTGGGTTTAACCTGGGAGAAAAGGGAAGCTGAAATTGTAATGGAGTTGGTCAAGCACTTTGATGTATCAGAGAAATAGGCAACTGCAGTAGAGTTATAAAAACTTAACTTGCAAATGTGGCAACTGGAGTTAGAAGATAAATAAAGGGACGGAAACAGAGAGAGAAAAAAGAGAAAGAGAAGAGAAAGAAAGAGAGAGGGGAATTGAAATTCAGAAGTTGGGAATTAGGTAAGAAAGTTAAATTAACAGAATGGAGATGAAGGGAGAACGTAGGGATGTATTCAACTAGGTTAGTAACTTGTCATATTTCGGTGAGAAAAATGTCAAAACCTTTATTTATTTCATTTGAAAAAATGACACGGCAGATGACGTGTCCAGTGAAATTATGGGTAATGCTAGTTCAGACTAATCTGGTGGGCACAGCTAGTGAGGTATGTGCAGCGCTGTCAGACGAGGAATCCAGACATTATCAAGATGTCAAATTGGCTATTTTGATTCGTTATGAATTGGTACTAGAAGCATATAGACAGAAATTCGGAAAAATAAAGACGGAACCAGGTCAGACTTATATTGAGTTTGAAAGAATTAACCACAGTCATTTTGATAGGTGGGTTATGGCCTTAAAAATGGATAAGACCTGTGAGGCTTGAAGGAAGATTAATCAGCTGGAGAAGTTAAAAGACTCACTTCCAGAGATTGGAAAAAGTCATGTGAATGAATAGGAAGTTCAAGAAGTGAGAAGCGCGCAGAAATGGCAGGTAACTATGCATTGTGGCATGTGATGCAATTTAGCTTCTGGCAAGAATTTCATCCTGTGAGGGATAGAAATTGGGAGAAGGGAAGATCACACATTACACAGCGAACAGTAGCTCATAATAGTTTACCACAGGTGAAGAAAGGAGCCCAAGGGGGTTGAAAGGTGGTGAAAGGCCTCAGGTACTCTCACTATAAGGGAGTGGAACACATAATATTACAGTGCCAATGGTTTAAGAAGGGCACAGGGAAAAAGTTGTTTTCACTGCAGTTAGCTGGGACACACCATGCTGGGCGTTAAAGGAAGACATTTTGGCGAAAGATGCGGTAGAAGAGGCTAAGCCAGTGGCATTTGTAAAACTGGTAAAGGAAACCCCAAGTGCAGCCAAGGAGCTGCAGGACATTGCGCAGCCTCGGCAAGGGCTGGGTATGGAGGCAGTGCCTGATCTCTCTAAAGAATTCGCCTCTGTAGGTAAAGTTTACTCAGAAAGAACAGGGGGAGAAGGATAAGAAATTATAATTTTGTGAGATAAGGGATCTGCTCACTCTCTATTAGTTGGGAAGTGAGGCGCCGGAAAAGCACATCAGATCAGGCAGCGTCCGAACAGCAGGACAATCGAATATCAGGCAGAAACCCATTGTCCGGAAGGTGGTGGGGGGACAAGGGGGCTGGAAGATAAATACGAGAGTAGTAGCTGGGCTGGTGGGAGGGTCACTGGGAAGGCAATAAGAAGATGTAGGTGGGAGTGACAGTGATATGTCGGAGGGGAGGGTGGAATCGATAGGTGGAAAGGAAGATGGACAGTTAGGGCAGTTCAAGAGGGCTATGCTAGGTTGAACAGTTGGATCTAGGAGAGGTTGGTGGAGGGGAGATTTGGAATTTGGTGAAGTCAACGTTGATGCTGTACAGTTTGAGGGTTCCAGCTGTCCTACCACCGATAGGTGTCCTGTCACCCTCCTCTCCGACCTATCACCATCACAATGCACCTGCATCTACTAATTGCCTTCCAAGCTCCCTTTCACCCAGCTCCACCCCCCACCCTCCCATTTATTTCTCAACCTCCTTCCCCCTCCCTTACGCCCAACTTTCCTAATGAAGGATTGATGCCTGAAACGTCAACGCTCCTGCCCCTCGGATGCTGCCGACATGATGGGCTTTTCCAGCCCCACACTTTTCAACTCTCATCTCCAGCATCTGCCGCCCTCACTTTCTCTCACCCTCTAATAGTAAGAGTTGAAAGGTTTTTTTTCACTCTTTCTGGCATTATAATCAAGAACGTGATAACTTGTGGAATGGGGACAGAAATTAAGCATTCCCTTCTGTAACATCAGGATGGAATGCCAAATCAAGTTTGGGGAAGTAACAGTGACAGTGAGTAACAGAGTGTCAGTTCTAGGAATAGAACTTGTTCTTGGGAACGATTTAGCAGGAAGCAAGTTGGGAGGGACACCTCTTGTGGTGGAGAAGACAAAGGAAGATGAGGGAATTGGTGAGTTAAAGGAAAATTACCCAGGATATTTTCCAGACTGTGTAGTAACAAGATCCCACTGTCATAAGTTACAGCAGGAAGAAGAAATGAACTCAAAAGACAAATGAGTTGATGCTCAGTGAACTGACACCCTGTTTGATGTAACGGTGCAGGAAAAACCTGAACAGGCAGAGGATCAGGCAGAGCTGTTTAGTCCAGAAAGTCTAATGGACTTACAACAGATATATACACACACATTCACACACACATATACATGCACACACACAGAAAAGGAATCAGAATATATTGTTGAACGTTATTAACTTAAACATAGAATCATAAAATTAAAATGGAGACCATGATAGGTTACTGCAGAAGGGAAATGGGCCGAAGTGCACGAGATTGTGTTAGCAGCAATGTACAGTGTTTTGGGTCGCACATAAACTCTCTGCAGGCGGTCACCTAGGTGTACAGAAGACTCAGGCTAAGGTACAGAAGCATTTCTAATGGCCTGGAATGCACAAGGACGCGGTTCATTTTTGTTGTACCTGACATACATACCAAATGGTAGGTAAGTCCCAGGCAGTAATAAAACCAGCAGCTTTGTTGCCAATTCTTGCATTCGAAAAACCCTTCATGTGGGTTATGATTAATTGTGTAGCTCCCCTTTCTAAAGTAAAAGTGGAAACCAATATTTGCTGACCATAATGGATGCGTCTACCAGATTTCCAGAGGCAATTCCATTATTGGAGTGTTAAGGCAAAAATGAAGGTGGAGGGATTGGTAGCTTTCTTTACTCGCTGTGGACTGCCCAGAGAGATTTAGTAAGACCAAGGGTCTCATTTTATTGCTCAGCTGTTTGAAGAAGTCATGGATATCTTAGGCATACAGCACTTCAAATCAAGTGCGTCCCATCCTGAATCCCAGGGAGCCTTGGAAAGTTAGCATCAGACACTGAGGATCATGCATACAGCGTACTGTCAGGATTACCCGAATGGTTGGGATAAAGCTGCCCCATTAAATTGTTTGCCGTTAGAGATGCCCCAAATAAATCTACTCACTTTACTTCATTTGACGTAACATTCGTACATGAAGTGACAGGTCCTTAGAAATTAATTAAATATAAATTGACAGGACCAAAGTCAGACATCTCACACTTGGATTATGTATCAGAGGTGAGGGAGAGATTGGATGGAGTAGGTGAGTTAGTTAAACAGCAGCTGAAGAGGGCACAGTGTAGAGTGACGCAGGTGGCAGATAAAAACTCTGAAACTTTGACGATTTACGTTGGGATGACGTATTAGTTTCGCCACCAGTGGTAAGAAAACCATTCAAAGCCAGGCCCCTTTCAAATTAAAAAAAAGTGTGAAGTCAGTTAAACTACCTGGTAAAGATACCGGAGATGACAAAAAAACTTTATCGAGTATTTCATCTGGATGTATAATGCTCCAGCCACATTTAACACTCAAGAATAGAGGGGTGGCCATATGAACAAATTGTGCAACTTATCTGTATGATGTAGTGATCTTCAGCAAGTGATTGAAAGCTCACATGTTACAGTTGGCAGAGCATGTTGAACGATTACAAGAAGCAAACTTGGTAATAAACTTAAAGAAAAAAGAATTCGCGAAGGCAGAGGTGACGTTCTTGGGACATAACATTGGACATGGAAGGTTGACTCCATGGAACACAAAAACGAAGGGCTTTGAGGAATTTCCACGACCATCCTCGAAGAAGGAAGTGCTTCGATTTTTGGAACTGAGTGGATTCTATCGGAAGTTTGTTCAAAACTTCAGCAGCGTCTTGGCAACACTGATGGATTTACTGAAGAAGAACACAGAATTATGGTGGACAGAACAATGCCAGGAGGTATTTGAGAATTTTAAAGCAGGTTTAATCACTACACCAGTTTTAGCTGCACCAAATATTCTGAAACCCTTTGAAAATTGTGTTTGATGCTCGGGATATAGGGGTCAGAGATGTATTGATATGGAAAAAGGTGATGGAATTGAATGGCTAATTGGCTACTTGTCGAAAAAACTCAATATCCAACAGAGAAAAAAAATAGAAAATCTCCATTATTGAATAAGAATGATGAAGTTCCACACTGGCCTGACAATATTTTAACGTGTATATGACAAACAAATTGTCGGAGATGGCTGTGGACAACGACAAATCTCTCGCATTTTTTGGAATATTTAAAGACCAGAATACGAGACTATTTCATTGGAGTCTTACCTGACCGACTTGAAACTTACAAAATGTACATGCTGTGTCTTCTATAATGTGATAGCAGATGCGTTTTCGTGGATTTAAAGGAAAAAGTGTAGGTAAGTTTCGAGTTATTCCAGTTTTGTATTGGTGTGCAGAATTAATATGAATGATATAACTGAGATTAATACTTTTGTATTTCATAAAATTGGGATTAAGAATTAAAGGAAAAGAAATGCAGCCATCTTTTCATTCTGCTAGTTCATTTTATTTTCTGAAGCGGGGAGATGTTATGAAGACAAAAACATGTATGGACACTTCAAAACAGATCGGGTTTTGCTGAATAGAAATTAAAGCCACAGATGCCAGCTGAAGGTCACACTGTTCCACATGTCACCATTAGCTGAGAAATGGATTCCTGAGTTTTGGTTGCTAGTTTGACAGCCATTCAAATGTAACCAAAGAGTTTAAATAACGCTCAGGATACCAGATGCCAACAGAATTAGAATATTATTGTTTGGACACCTGGAAAGCAATCAAATTATGAGAATTATTGTATCATGGGAAGTATATAAACCCAGCATTTTGAACACTGGAGGGAGAGCTACTGCCATCCAACAGTAGAGCAACTGCTGTAGAGCAGGAGTGCTAACTGACCATCTCAAACACACTCTATCAAAGACACATGTTCATGCAAACCTCTTTGCAATAAAAAAAATGAACCAAGGAGATCAGCAGCTGAAAGAGTGAATACAGCGGGGAAGATACAGACTGTATGGTCTTGAGATTGTAATGTTTAATATGTGGGTTGTTGGAACAACATACTTTTTACAGAGTTGGAGTCAGATAGTAAGTAGCTAAGAAAAGAGGGGCTTGTATTTGTGAATAGCTGTTGTTTAGTTTTCACGAATAAAGTTAAGAAATAAACTTGTTAATCTTTGTTTAAATAGTGGAATGTGGGAGATCTGTGTCGCTCATATTTTAACAGATTACGAGGTGAGGCGAGCTTTTCTGGGTGTTTGGTTTTAATTAACAGAAGGGTTCGACTCCACCTTGTAAATATCCATCCACGCTAACCCCATTTCCCTCCACCACAACTCCTATACACAATGCTCTGACTGATTAAGGCAAATGTGTCAAATGTGTTCAGTACCGCACTGTCTGCATTCAACTTCACTTTCAAGGAACAATGTACCTGCAGCCTTATGTCCATTTGTTTCACAACACTCACCAGGCCCTTAACATTAAGTGTATAATTTCTGCTCACAAGCCTCCAGTCTGAAAAATATCCCTCTTCCCTCAAGCCAATTGTGATGAGCTTCTTCTGTATCCCATGTGACTGAAACTTCCTAATCTGCCTACCAATCGGAATGTTATGAACACCTTGCTGAGGTCCACATAGACAATGTCTACCAAACTGCCTTCATCAATCTTCTTTGTCACCTCTTCATAAAACTCAATCAAATTAATGAGACATTAATGAGATCAGTCCTTGCCTTCCCAAACGTATGTAAATGCTATCCCACAGAATCCCTTCGAACAACTCACCCACCACTGACATCAGGCTCACCGGTCTATAGTTCCCCGGCTTTTTGGGTCACTGTCTCCTTTTCTAGTCCCACTCCTCCACTGCTCACAACAAATGTTAAATGTAACCAGGTCGGTGATATGGCCGATGATATCAGTCTCAGACTGGGTCAGGGTCAGTTTTAGGAACAAGTCAGGCTAGTTTCTGTAATCTGCTAAAACAACACGTTTACGATCCAGAGCAATGTTACTCCAACTATGATGGAAAGATGGATGGCAAACTGTTTGCGTATTGCAAATAAAGACTCGATATTTCCCATTCTAAAAACACTGATACACACAAACACACACACACACACAAACACACACACACAAATCTGTGTAATTTCACGTTGAAAGAAACTCATCCAAATATTAGTGTAACTCATGACAAAAGGAAAAATTGAGAGATTGTCCAAAATGTGATTCTGCTTCTGAAGATATTGCACTCACACAGCCGCTAGCAATGGGATTTTATCCTGGGAGAGTTGGATTTGGCTGAATTCCCTTTGCATTAGGCTGGCAGGAGGTTCCAGGTTAGCACAGTGGCTCAGTAGTTCACACTGTTCCATCACAGCATCAGGGACATGAGTTCAATTCCAGCCTCGGGTGACTATCTGCGTGGAGTTTGGATCTTCTCCCCTTGTCTGCGTGAGCTTCTGATGGGTGCTCCCGTTTCCTGCCACAGCCCAAAGCTGTATAATTCAAGTGGATTGGTCAAATAGTCCATCGTGTTCCGCGATTTCTACTTTAGGTGCACTAGTCAGTGGTAACTGTAAGGGCATGGGAAGGTTACTCTTTGGAAAGTTGGTATGTACTTGTTGGGCCGAAGGGCTTGTTTCCACACTGCTGAGATTCTATAAAAATAAGAATGGTAACAATAACAGTAGAGTTTTGTTTTAGCTCGTACACGTTACTGTGATGAGGAATAATGAAGGAGAGAGAGTGCAATAGGCCGTTTCTTCTCGGGCAGGTGACATTTTCTCCCTCTCTGAGTTGAATCACACAATAATGTCATTCTCTCCCAAACTGGACCATGTGAGGTCTCCTTGTACATTGTCCAAACTATGTCTCCATCACATTCCCTGTTCCATGTCGGTGCATCATTGCTGCTGTCATACACAGAGCCATACCCTGAGCAGAAAATGGTCTCGGTCAATTTGTGGATATGTTTATATGTCCCTGCGTCATTAAAAAATAAAATGTTTAATGTATTCAGAATACATAGAACTTAGAACAGTCCAGCACAGAACAGGCCCATCAGCCCATGATGTTGTTCCGGCCACTGATCCTCATGTAAGCACCCTTAAATGTCTGTGACCATATGCATATCCAGCAGTCTCTGAAATGTCCCCAATGACTTTGCTTCCACAACTGCTGCTGGCAACGCATTCCATGCTCTCTCAACTCTGTGTAAAGAACCTGCCTCTGACATCCCCTCTATACTTTCCTCCAACCAGCTTAAAACTATGACCCCTCGTGTTAGCCATTTCTGCTCCGGGAAATAGTCTCTGGCTATCAACACTATCTATCTCTCTCATAATCTTGAATATCTCAATTAGGTCCCCTCTCCTCCTCCTTTTCTCCAATGAAAAAAGTCCGAGTTCAGTCAACCTCTCTTCATATGATAAGCCCTCCAGTCCAGGCAGCATCCTGGTAAACCTCCTCTGAACCCTCTCCAAAGCATCCACATCTTTCCTATAATAGGATGACTAGAACTGGACATAGTATTCCAAGTGCGGTCTAACCAAAGTTTTAAAGAGCTGCAACAAGATCTCACGACTGTTAAACTCAATTCCCGTGTTAATGAAAGCCAAAACACCATATACTTTCTGAACAACCCTGTCCACTTTGGTGGCCATTTTAAGAGATCTATGTACCTGCACACCAAGATCTCTCTGTTCCTTCACACTGCCAAAAATCCTATCCTTAATCCTGTACTCAGCTTTCAAATTCGACCTTCCAAAATGCATCACATCGCATTTATCCAGGTTGAACTCCATCTGCCACCTCTCAACCCATCTCTGCATCCTGTCAATGTCCCGCTGCAGCCTACAACAGCCCTCTACATTGTCAACGACACCTCCAACCTTCGTGTCATCTGCAAACTTGCTGACCCATCCTTCAATGCCCTCATCCAAGTCATTAAAAAAATTACAAACAGTAGAGGCCCAAGGACAGAGCCCTGTGGAACATCACTCACCACAGACTTCCAGGCAGAATATTTTCCTTCCGCTACCACTTGCTGTCTTCTGCTGGCCAGCCAATCCTGTATCCAAACAGGTAACACAGATACCTGTGTTAAAATGAATGTTTTATTTTAACAAATACAGAAATTGCTGGAAAAGCTCGGCAGGTCTGTCAGCATCCAGATGACTTTTACATGATGGAGTTGTACCAGCCTCCACTACTTCCTCTGGCAGCTCAGTCCATACACGCACCACCTTTTATGTGAAAAGGTGCCCCTTAGGTCTCTTCAAAATCTTTCCGCTCTCACTTTCCACCAATGTCCTCTAGTTTTGGACGCCCCTAACCTGGGGAAAAACCTTGACTACAAACCCTATCCATGACCGTTCTGATTTTATAAACCTTTACTGCTGTGAAATGTGACTTCAATCAACAAGAATGGCTCTACTTCCAATAATCCCAGGCCGAAATGCTGAAATGCAACACCGACACCTGTTCTTTCTCCATCAAGCCACAATTATAAAACCACTTTAATCGGTTTGTTCAGATATATTAGGTGACACTTCTTTGGGATTTACACCTAGACCTTTGTGCCCAGAGGTAGGGACACGAACACCACTCGGCAATACCCATAAAGCTGTAACAGTATTCTACATAGAACATAGAACATAGAAAGATACAGCGCAGTACAGGCCCTTCGGCCCTCGATGTTGCGCCGACCGAATCCTACCTAACCTACACTAGCCCAATAACTTCCAAATGCCTATCCAATGCCCGCTTAAATGACCATAAAGAAGGAGAGTTCACCACTGCTACTGGCAGGGCATTCCATGAACTCACAACCCGCTGTGTAAAGAATCTACCCCTAACATCTGTCCTATACCTACCACCCCTTAATTTAAAGCTGTGTCCCCTAGTAACACCTGACTCCATTAGCGGTAAAAGGTTCTCAGTGTCGACCCTATCTAAACCCCTAATCATCTTATACACCTCTATCAAATCTCCCCTAAACCTTCTCTTCTCCAATGAGAACAGCCCCAAGTGCCTCAGCCTTTCCTCATAAGATTTTCCTACCATTCCAGGCAACATCCTGGTAAACCTCCTCTGCACTCGTTCCAATGCCTCCACATCCTTCCTATAGTATGGCGACCAAAACTGCACACAATACTCCAGATGAGGCCGCACCAGAGTCTTATACAGTTGCAACATGACCTCAGGACTCCGGAACTCAATTCCTCTACCAATAAAGCCCAGTACACCATATGCCTTCCTCACAGCACTATTTACCTGGGTGGCGACTTTCAGAGATCTGTGTACATGGACACCAAGATCCCTCTGCTCATCCACAATACCAAGTAGCCTACCATTAGCCCAGTAATCCATCTTCTTGTTACTCCTACCAAAGTGAATGACTTCACACTTAGCTACATTGAATTCCATTTGCCACATTTCTGCCCAGCTCTGCAACTTATCTATATCCCGCTGTAACCTACCACTTCCTTCCTCACTATCCACAACTCCACCGACTTTTGTGACATCCGCAAACTTGCTTACCCAGCTTTCAAGCCCTTCCTCTAGATCATTTATAAAGATAACAAAAAGCAATGGTCCCAAAACAGATCCTTGTGGTACACCGCTAGTAACTGCACTCCAAGATGAACATAGTCCATCAACTACTACCCTCTGTCTCCTTCCAGCCAGCCAATTCCTAATCCAAACCTCTAATGTATCCTCAATGACATACCTCCGTAATTTTAGCATTAGCCTACCATGGGGAACCTTATCGAACGCCTTACTAAAATCCATATACACAACATCTACTGCTTTACCCTCGTCCACTTCCGTAGTCACATTCTCAAAGAACTCAATAAGGTTTGTGAGGCACGACCTGCCCTTCACAAAACCATGCTGGCTATCCTTGATCACATTATTCCTATCCAGATGTTCATAAATCTTATCCCTTACCATTCTGTCTAAGACTTTGCCCACCACTGAAGTCAGACTCACTGGCCTATAGTTACTAGGGCTATCCCTACTCCCTTTCTTGAACAAGGGGACCACATTCGCTATCCTCCAGTCCTCTGGTACTATTCCCGTTGACAATGACGACATAAAAATCCAGGCCAATGGCTCTGCTATCTCTTCCCTAGCTTCCCATAGGATCCTAGGGTAAATGCCATCAGGCCCAGGAGACTTATCTATTTTCATCCTCTCCAATATTCCCAGAACCTCTTCCCTGCATATTTCCAGGCCATCCATTCTAATCATTTGTGACTCCATATTCACATCAGCAACAGTGTCCTGTTCCTGAGTGAATACTGATGAAAAGTATTGATTTAGTGTCTCTCCAATCTCCTCCGCCTCCACACACAACTTCCCACTACTATCCTTGACTGGACCGATACCTACCCTAGTCATCCTTTTATTCCTGACATACCTATAGAAAGCCTTTGGGTTTTCCCTAATCCTACCAGCTAAAGACTTTTCATGTCCCCTTCTCGCTTCTCTTAGCTCTCTCTTTAGATCCTTCCTGGCTACCTTATAACTCTCTATCGCCCCAACTGAACCTTCACGCCTCATCTTTACATATGCCGCCTTCTTCCCTTTCACAAGGGATTCCAATTCCTTACCAAACCACGGCTGCCTCACAAGGCCCTTTACACCATGCCTGACTGGTACATACTTATCGAGGACACGTAGTAGCGGCTCCTTGAACAATCCCCACATCTCATTAGTGTTCTTCTCTTGAAGCCTGTTTTTCCAATCCACACATCCTAAGTCATGCCTCACTGCATCATAATTTCCCTGCCCCCAGCTATAACTCTTGCCCTGCGGCGCACACTTATCCCTCTCCATCACTAAAGTAAAAGTCACCGAGTTGTGGTCACTGTCCCCGAAGTGATCACCTACCTCCAAGTCTAACACCTGGCCTGGTTCATTACCTAGAACCAAATCCAGTATAGCCTCACCTCTTGTTGGCCTGTCTACATATTGTGTCAGGAAACCCTCCTGCACACATTGGACAAACACCGACCCATCTAATGAACTCGAGCTATAGCTCTCCCAGTCAATATCTGGGAAGTTAAAGTCCCCCATAACAACCACCCTGCTACCTTCACTCTTTTCCTGAATCATCCTCGCAATATTATCCTCTACTTCTCTAGGACTATTAGGAGGCCTGTAGAAAACACCTAACAGGGTGACCTCACCTTTCCTATTTCTAACCTCAGCCCAAACTACTTCAGATGGCAAGTCCTCTTCCATCGTCCATTCTACTGCTGTAATACTATCTTTGACAAGTAATGCCACACCTCCTCCTTTTTTACCCCCATGTCTGATCCTACTAAAACATTTAAACCCTGGAACCTGCAACAGCCATTCTTGTCCCTGTTCTACCCACGTCTCTGTAATGGCCACAACATCGAAGTCCCAGGTACCAACCCACGCTGCAAGTTCACCTACCTTATTTCTTATACTTCTGGCATTGAAGTATACACACTTCAATCCACCCTTCTGTTTACAGGCACCCTCCTTCGAGATCGTTGCATTATTCATAACCTCCCTACACTCAAGGTCCTGTACCCTAAAGCTACAGTCCAGGTTCCCATGCCCCGGTGGAGTTAGTTTAAACCCTCCCAAAGAGCACTAGCAAACCTCCCCCCAAGGATACTGGTGCCCCTCAGGTTCAGGTGTAGACCATCCTTTTTATAGAGGTCCCACCTTCCCCAGAAAGAACCCCAGTTGTCCAGAAACCGGAATCCCTCCCTCCTGCACCATCCCTGTAGCCACACATTTAACTGCTCTCTCTCCCTATTCCTCGACTCTCTATCACGTGGCACGGGTAACAAACCAGAGACTACAACTCTGTTTGTTCTAACTCTGAGCTTCCAACCTAGCTCCCTGAAAGCCTGTCTGACATCCTCACCCCTCTTCCTACCTATATCGTTGGTGCCAATGTGGACCACGATCTGGGGCTGCTCCCCCTCCCCCTTAAGGACCCGGAAAACACGATCAGCGACATCACGTACCCTTGCACCTGGGAGGCAACATACCAAACGTGAGTCACTGTCACCCCCACAAAACCGTCTGTCTGTACCCCTCACTATCGAGTCCCCAAGAACTATCGCTCTACCTTTCTCCACCCTTCCCTTCTGAGCAACGGGGCCAGGCTCCGTGCCAGAGGCCTGAACCTCGTTGCTTGCCCCTGCTAAGTCATCCCCCCCACAAGTATCCAAAACGGTATGCTTGTTCTTGAGGGGAATGACCGCAGGGGGTCCCTGCACTGGCCTCCTCCTCCCACTCCCCCTCACTGTCACCCATCTATCTTGAACTTTCGGAGTAACTACTTCCCTAAAGCTCTGATCTATGACCCTCTCTGCCTCCCGAATGATCCGCAGTTCATCCAAATCCAGCTCCAGTTCCCTAACACGGGCTTGGAGGAGCTGGAGAAGGGTGCACTTCTTGCAAGTGTACTCAGCAGGGACGCTAATGGCTTCCCTCACCTCATTCTCCTGTATGTTTGTTCATCAGCCTGTTCTGTCATACTGTGACATACCTCTGCAACAGGCAGGACTTCAATCCAGGCCTTCTCGTCCAGAGCTAGGAACACTACCACACAAGTTCAGGAATTGGAATCAAACCCAGAGCTCTGGCTCAGAGACACGGACACTGCCCACTATACTACCATACCCAGATTTTGGGTCATATTTTAGTGCCCTCTTCCAGCTCAGTGTGGATTGATTATAATCAGGTTACTATTACTGAATTACAAACAACACTTTGTATTATTAAACAAATGCAAGATATTTGTCTCAACTGTAGGATATTGAGTGCACTTGCTGAATATTGAAATTAACTATGACCATCTTTAATCGCTATTATCTGTAGTCTGCAATATTAGGGAAAGAAATCCTGCAGAAACACTCTGCCCAATGAAGGGTCTCAAATAGACATTTATTACTGAACACCAGAGGCGAAGGAAGAGCTTAATTTCTGACCCCAAAACACCGATCAATCTTACCCACTCTAACATGTGTCTGCCCTCTGTCTAAAACCATGAAATGATACCAGGCCGCTGATTACTGTCCAGCCTCTCCTCCCCACTGACTGTGTCTGCAATCTGTCCCTCCTCCCTCTAACCACACAAGGCAACCCAAGCTCAGGGTCTTTGTGAAAATCATGGCAAGAGTGTGCAGGCCTCCTGGAGAGGGGTGGGCATTTTAAAATTGAAGGGGGAGGGGGAGATGGCAGTCATATCGCACACTGGGCTGAGGGGTGGCAGATGGAGGATAGTCTGGATTAATGCCAGGCATTGGATTTGGTAGATCAAACAAGAACAGGGCCTATACAATTAAAAGTAGGGTCTTTTGGTGGTGTTGTAGTACAGAGACCTAGGCCGTCATGTTTAATTCTTTAAAATTTGCATCTGATATAGAAAGTGGCTAAGAAGGTGTTTAACACACTTGTCTTCATAGGTCAGACCTTTGAGTATTGGAATTGGGACGTCATATTGAGGTTGTACAGGACATTGGTGAGACCTCTCCTGGAATACTGTGTCCAGTCTGGACATCCTGCCCGCTCATTCCATAGCCACACCACCTTCTGGGTGAAAAAGCTGCCCCTTACGTCACTTTTAAATGTTACCCTCTCACCTTAAGCCTATGTCCTCTAGTTTGGTCTCCCCCATACCCTTAGCAAATACCTTGACTATTCTCTTTGATATTATTGACCTTGATATTATTAAGCTGGAGAGGGTTCAGAAGAGTTTAACCTGGATGTTGCTGGAAATGGAGGGATTGAGCTATAAGGAGAGGCTGAATAGGCTGGGACTTTTTTCACTGGAGAGTATGAGGTGGAGGGGTAACTTTGCAGAGGTTTATAAAATGATGAGGGGTACAGATAAGCTAAAGGGCTGATGTCTTTTCCCGAGAGTTGGGGATTCAAAACTGAGGGATATTTTGAGGCGTGAGGAAAAAGATTTAGAAAAGTCAGGAGAGGTAATTATTTCAGACAGAAGCTGGCGTGTGTGTGGAATTAACTTCTAGAGGAACTGGTGAAAATAGGGACAGTTACAATGTTTAAAGGACATTTAGATCAGTAAATGGACAAGACATCAGTTTGGATGGTGCTGTGAGCAGCTGCCCTCTCCCTCCCCCTCTCTGAGTGAATCCCTGTTGGTTTTCACCCTCTGCCAATGTCTGTGCAGTGGCGTGTGGAGGCCAGCAGAGGGTGGCATTGCATCACTTTCAGCACCACAGAGACAGCCAGACCTGCCCCACACAGAGACACACATACACACACAGCAATTGTTAGGACACGGCGTGAAGCTCATCTGGTAAGTTAAACTAAACTAAACATAAAGAAATGCTCAAGTTACCTTGTAAACTGTTGAAATATGAGTGATAGAGAACTCCCAAATTCCAGTGTTTAAACAAAAGTATCAATGTATTTTTTTTACTCTGAAAGTGAACATTTTACATCAACTATTCACAACTCTGGGACCCTCTTTCTCCAAACTGCTTATTACCCTACTCCAACTCTACAGCAATATACTGTTTCAATGAGACACTTACTAAAATTACATACACGTAATTTCAAAGCCACACAGCAGCTGTTGTTTCATCTGACCTCTCACCAATCTCCCTTTTTCCCATCTTTCCTGGGAAGTATGGTTCATGTTACAGGATGTTATCGAAGTGTCGACATTTCAGCATTCTGACACCTGTGAACACATCCTTCCATGACACTGTCTCTCAGTCTCCCCCTCTCTGTCTATACCCCAAACCCCTCCCATGTGGTGATATTTAAACTGATACCCCTGCCATCTCTCTCTGGCAGTTATGTTCACACCCACAGCACCCCCTTTTGTTGGCACAGTGGGGATATGGAGCTGGAAATGGGTGGGAGCTGCACATCCTGTCACTTCCAGCATGGGCTGCAAGTTTCTCCTCACTGGGCAGGGATCTAACAGTGTTACTGGGTAATGCACTGGGGTGGGGTACACAGTCCTACATGGTGGGAGGGTAACTGCTCCTGGGTTACAGATCAATGCACTGGGGTGGTGTACACAGTCCTACATGCTGGGAGGGTAACTGCTCCTGGGTTACAGATCAATGCACTGGGGTGGGGTACACAGTCCTACATGCTGGGAGGGTAACTGCTCCTGGGTTACAGATCAATGCACTGGGGTGGGGTACACAGCCCTACATGCTGGGAGGGTAACTGCTCCTGGGTTACAGGTCAATGCACTGGGGTGGTGCACACAGCCCTACATGCTGGGAGGGTAACTGCTCCTGGGTTACAGATCAATGCACTGGGGTGGTGCACACAGCCCTACATGCTGGGAGGGTAACTGCTCCTGGATTACAGATCAATGCACTGGGGTGGTGCACACAGCCCTACATGCTGGGAGGGTAACTGCTCCTGGGTTACAGATCAAAGCACTGGGGTGGGGTACACAGTCCCACATGCTGGGAGGGTAATTGCTCCTGGGTTACAGATCAATGCACTGGGGTGGGGTACACAGTCCTACATGCTGGGAGGGTAACTGCTCCTGGGTTACAGATCAATGCACTGGGGTGGGGTACACAGCCCTACATGCTGGGAGGGTAACTGCTCCTGGGTTACAGATCAATGCACTGAGGTGGGGTACACAGTCCTACATGCTGGGAGGGTAACTGCTCCTGGGTTACAGATCAATGCACTGGGGTGGGGTACACAGTCCTACATGCTGGGAGGGTAACTGCTCCTGGGTTACAGATCAATGCACTGGGGTGGGGTACACAGTCCTACATGCTGGGAGGGTAACTGCTCCTGGGTTACAGATCAATGCACTGGGGTGGTGTACACAGTCCTACATGCTGGGAGGGTAACTGCTCCTGGGTTACAGATCAATGCACTGGGGTGGGGTACACAGTCCTACATGCTGGGAGGGTAACTGCTCCTGGGTTACAGATCAATGCACTGGGGTGGGGTACACAGCCCTACATGCTGGGACGGTAACTGCTCCTGGGTTACAGGTCAATGCACTGGGGTGGTGCACACAGCCCTACATGCTGGGAGGGTAACTGCTCCTGGGTTACAGATCAATGCACTGGGGTGGTGCACACAGCCCTACATGCTGGGAGGGTAATTGCTCCTGGGTTACAGATCAATGCACTGGGGTGGTGCACACAGTCCTACATGCTGGGAGGGTAATTGCTCCTGGGTTACAGATCAATGCACTGGGGTGGGGTACACAGTCCTACATGCTGGGAGGGTAACTGCTCCTGGGTTACAGATCAATGCACTGGGGTTGGGTACACCGTCCTACATGCTGGGAGGGTAATTGCTCCTGGGTTACAGATGAATTCACGGGTGATCACTGCACAGCTCCCCGTGCTGGTCAGGTATGTAGCCTGTGCACAGTACATCATGTTGGTGGGGTGGATGGGGGTGAAAGGTGATGGACCGGTCACGGAGTTTCCCGGAAGTTTCCGTCCCTGACATTCTATAACTGCCATTCCCGGAACGTTCTGTCCCTGACGTTGTTTGTTTGTGAACGGCCGGACGTCAGTGAATTGAACAAACGATAAGATCCCGAGGGAAGAGATCCCGTTCCAGGGAGAAGGAGACACTGTTCCGAAGGCCCCTCAGGCAGTTAAAGGGGGAATACGTTTCCCCTGCGTTTACATTTCTCCATGATACAGGATCGACCACAATTCAGACCAAAATATACGAAATTCCCAGACTCCGTTTGTCTTCAGGAAACTGGGAGAGAAACCTTCAGGACAACAACGTTCCCACCCTCCGTATTAGGAACTGGGAAGGAGTGACCTGTGTCTGCTCGCGAGTGATCGAGTGTGTGGGAATGTTCTAGAAACCATCTGTCCTTATGGATGTGTCTCTGTGTGTTTGGGGAGGGAGGGTTTCTTGTGGTTTATGTCACATTTTTGTCAGTAATTCCGACCTTCCCATTTGTTATTCCAGCTCCAATTATTTTAATAAATCCCTGAATACAGGGACACATTTGAAAATCTCACTGGGTCCCCGATCAAACGGGTCCCTTTGCCTCCAGGCTGATGGATAATGGGTTTGTTTTCCGTCCTCACAGTTAACGTAGTGACCATCTACGTCCTGATTTATAAAGATTGTGGATTGTCTCCATGTGTCAGACGTTACCTGGGGGCCATGGCAGCGGCGGATCTCCTGGTCATTATCCTCGAACTGATCCTGAGACACATTCCCATTGTTTATCAGGAACAGTTTTATTTCCTGAGGTACTCCGTCCCCGTGTGTAATATCCACGCCGTCCTGCTTTATGCAGCCACTGACTGCTCTGTCTGGTTCACCGTCACTTTCACCTTTGATCGGTTTGTGGCCATTTGTTGCCAGAAGCTGAAAAGTAAATATTGCAGTGAGAAAACAGCGGCTGTGGTTCTGGGAGCAGTGACTGTGCTGAGCTGTTTAAAGAACATTTCCTGGTATTTTATGCTCACGGCTCGGTATCGGCTGGGGAACATCCCCTGGTTTTGTGATGTAACAGTCGCTGTTACATTCTCCAGTGTCTGGGTCACAATCGAGTTCCTCCACCACATTCTAACCCCGTGTGTCCCATTTCTCCTGATTCTGCTGCTCAATGTTCTCACCATCAGACACATTTTAGTGACCAGCAGAGCCCGCAGGAGACTCCGCGCTCACACCAATGGGGACGCTCAGTCTGACACTGAAATGAGAAACCGAAAAAAATCCATCATTTTACTGTTTGTGATCTCGGCCAATTTCATCCTGTTATGGTCAACGTTAATGCTGTATTCGATATGGTTCCGGATGTGGTATATTGGGTATAAGTCTGTGTTTCTCCATCGCTTTGTGCTGGAACTGGGATTCATGCTGCAGCTCCTCAGTTGCTGCACAAACACCGCGATTTATGCCGTGACCCAGACTAAGTTCAGGCAGCAGCTGAAGAATGTGCTGAAATATCCCTTCACCCAAATCCATCCATCCATCAAATTCCCTCATTAATCACACCATCCGGGATTTTCTCATTTCAGTTCAGTGTTTCAGCGATGGAGCAGCCTGTTGCTATGGTAACAGACTGAGGGGAGCGCTGGTTTGTCCATCCTTATCCCACAGCGGGGTTACAGGGAAACATTTCAATGTTTCTCACAACTCAGGGGCCAGTGAGAAAAGGCACCATCCTACTGACTGTATCCATCACTTCCATTTGTAACCAATAAAAATGCTGATTAGAGCGTGCCGAGCAGCAGAGGGACCGATGTTGTTGTGTGTCTTTGTGTTGGAGAAGCTGAGCTGGAGAGAGACAGACTCAGCCCCAAGTCCTGGTCCTCAGGGAAGGGGAGGACACCGCGCCCTGAGCTCAGGAGCTGGGGTTAACGCCCTCAGTCCCAGCACTGCAGCCTGGTCTCCCCATTATCTCTCCCCTACTCTTTCTCCTCAATTCTCTCTCTCTCTCTCTCTCTCTATCATCTCTCCTCTTCACACTCCCTCGTTTCCCCTCACACTCACAATCCCCCCAACCCCAGTTTCTCCACCTGCCTACATCTTCCCTATCCCCTCACCCTCACTCTCTCTGTCCTGCTGTCTCTGTCTAGCTCCAGCAGTTCCATCTCTACCCCATTTTCCCCTCCTCCTACCTCCCACATCTCACCCCCCCCCCCCACACACGCAGCCTCACGACCAACCAACCCCACACCCCCCAGTCTCTGGGTCAGAGGGAGAGGGAAGGACCAGGGAGACAGAATGTGTCTGAGACAGGGGGAGGGAGGGACAGGAGGGAGAGCGATTCAGTCAGAGAGAAACGGAGGAAGGTGGGGGAGAGAGAGAGAGAGACACTGATTGAGGGGGGTCAAGAGTGAGAGAAGGTGGAGGGAGAGTGAAGGAACGGGGGGAGAGAGAGGGGGCAAGGGAGAGATAGGGTGAGATAGGGGAGGGCGAGAGATGGGACGGAGGGAGGGGAGGGAATGTCAAGAGGGAGGGAGAGGGTGAAAGAGGGGATGGGAGAGAGAGGGAGAGCGAGAGAGGTGGAGGAAAAGGGAGAGGGAGAGGGCGAGAGAGGGGAGGGAGGTAGGGGAGGGAGAGAGAGGGGAGAGGTTGAGAGAGGGGAGGATGAGACAGGGAAGTGAGGGAGGGGAGAGCAAGAGAGAGGAGCACAAGAGGGAGGGAGAAGGAGAGAGGGGAGGGGAGAGAGGGGGGAGGGCGAGAGACTGTAGTGCGAGAGAAGAGGAGGGCGAGAGAGGGGTGACCGAGTGAGGAGAGGGAAGGGAGGGGAGGGCGAGACGGGGGGAGGACGAGAAAGTAGGGAGGGCAAGAGAGGGGGAGGGTGAGACACGGGGAGGGCGAGAGAGGGGAGTGCGAGTGAGGGGGAAGGCGATAAAGGGGAGGGCGAAAGAGGGGAGTGAAGGAGGTGAGTGTGAGAGGGAAGAAGAGGGCGAGAGAGGGGAGGGCAAGACAGCGGGGAGGGTTAAGAGGGGAGGGCAAGAGGGAGGGAGCGGCCGAGAGAGGGTAGGGATGGAGGGGAGGGCGACAGAAGGGTGAAGGTGAGAGAGAGAGGAGGACGAGAGAGGACAGGAAATTGAGGACGAGAGAGGGGAGAGCGAGACAAGGGGGAGAGGTAGGGGAGGGCGAGAGAGGGGAGTGAGACAGGGGAGGGCGAGAGAGGAGAGAGAAGGGAGGAGGCTAGAGAGGAGGGCGAGAAGGAGAGAGGGAGGGCGAGAAGGAGAGAGGGAGGGAGGGAGGGGAGGGTGAGAGAGAAGAGGGAGGGAGGGGAGGGTGAGAGGAAGAAAAAGGGTGAGAGAGGGGATGGGAGAGAGGGGAAGCACGAGTGAGAGGGAGGGCAAGAGATGGGGAGATGGAGGGGAGGACGAGAGGGATGGAGAGTACGAGAGAAGTGAGGGAGGGTGGGAAGGGCGAGAGAGGGGGAGAGTGAGGGAAGTGAGACAGAGGGAGAGGTTGAGAGAGGGGAGGACGAGGAGGGGGAACAGAGAGAAGGGGACAGAGAGAGAGGGGTGAAATAGAGAGAGAGAGGGGTGGACAGAGAGAGAGAGAGAGGGGTGGACAGAGAGAGAGAGAGAGAGGGGTGGACAGAGAGAGAGAGAGAGAGGGGTGGACAGAGAGAGAGAGAGAGGGGTGGACAGAGAGAGAGAGAGAGAGGGGTGGACAGAGAGAGAGAGAGGGGTGGACAGAGAGAGAGAGAGGGGTGGACAGAGAGAGAGAGAGGGGTGGACAGAGAGAGAGAGAGGGGTGGACAGAGAGAGAGAGGGGTGGACAGAAGAGAGGGGGGACAGAAGAGAGGGGGGACAGAAGAGAGGGGGGACAGGAGAGAGGGGAGGACAGAGAGAGGGGAGGACAAAGAGAGGGGGGGACAGAGAGAGGGGGGGACAGAGAGGGGGGGACAGAGAGAGGGGGGACAGAGAGAGGGGGGGACAGAGAGAGGGGGGACAGAGACAGAGGGGGACAGAGACAGAGGGGGACAGAGACAGAGGGGGACAGGGCGGGTGGACAGAGTGAGGGTGGGGCAGAGAAAGGGGGGACAGGGAGAGGGCGGACAGAGAGGAGGACAGACTAAGGGGGCCAGAGAGACGTGGATACAGAGGGGAGGAAAAGAAAGGTGGGGGACAGAGAGAGAGAGGGAAAGAAAGCGCGGGGACAGAGAGACGGGGCACAGAGAGACGGGGGACAGAGCGAGGGGGGACAGAGCGAGGGGGGACAGAGCGAGGGGGGACAGAGAGAGGGGGGACAGAGAGAGGAGGGAACAGAGAGAGGGTGACAGAGAGTGGGGGGAACCGAGAGAGGGGGACTGAGAGAGGGGGGCAAGGAGGGTGGACAGAGCGAGAGTGGGACCGAGAGAGGGGGAACAGAGAGGGGGATGACAGAGAGAGCAGGACGGACTTAGGGGGAAAGACAGACGTGGGGATGGGGGGTACAGAGAGGTGAGGGACAGAGAGCGGGGGACAGAGAGCGGGGGACAGAGAGCGGGGGACAGAGAGCGGGGGGACAAGAGAGGGGTAGAGGGAGATGGGGACAGAGGGAGAGGGGACAGAGGGAGAGGGGGACAGAGGGAGAGGGGGACAGAGGGAGGGGGGATAGAGAGAGGGGGGATAGAGAGAGGGAGGGATAGAGAGAGGGAGGGATAGAGAGGGGAGGGATAGAGAGGGGAGGGATAGAGAGGGGAGGGATAGAGAGGGAGGGATAGAGGAAGGGGACAGAGAGAGGGGTGACAGACAGTTTGGGGACAGAGAGAGGGGGCAAAGAGAGGGGACAGAGAGAGGGGAATAGAGAGAGTGGGGACAGAGAGAGGGGGATAAAGAGAGAGTGGAATAGAAAGAAGGGGACAGAGAGAAGGGAACAGAGGGAGGAGAACAGAGAGAGGGTAACAGTGAAAAGGGGACAGAGAGCGGGAAACGGAACGATGGGGACAGAGAGAGTAGGACAGAGCGAGGGGATCAGACAGAGGGGGATAGAGGGAGGGGGGATAGAGGGAGGGGGGACAGAGGGAGGGGGACAGAGAGAAGGGGCAGAGAGAAGGGGACAGAGAGAAGGGGACAGAGAGAAGGGGACAGAGAGAGGGGTGACAAAGAGAGGGGGCAGAGAGTGGGCGGCCAGAGAAAGTGGGGACAGAGAGAGGGTTTCAGAGAGTGGGGACAGAGCGAAGGGGGACAGAAGACAGGGGGACAGGGAGGGTGGACAGAAAGTGCCACCTCAATACCTCAGAAAGCGCTACCTCGGTCCATCAGATAATGCTCCCTCAGTACCCCATAAACTGCCTCCTCAATACCTCAGATGGCTCTCCCTCAGTACCTCAGGTAGTTCTCCCTCAAAACCTCAAATAGTTCTCCCTCTATGAGGAATTGAGTTAGCACTTCCTGAGGTATTGAGGGAACACTTTGAGGAACGAAGTACTTCCTCATTGCCTCAGACAGTGCTCCCTCAATTCCTCAGACAGTGCTCCCTCAATTCCTCTGAAAGTGCTACCTCAATTCCTCTGAAAGTGCTACCTCAATTCCTCTGAAAGTGCTACCTCAGTACCCCAGAAACTGCCTCCTCAATATCTCATATGGCTCTCCCTCAGTACCTCAGGTAGTTCATCCCTCAATACCTCAAATAGTTCTCCCTCAGTACCTCAGAAAGTGCTCCCTCAATACCTCAAAGTGTTCCCACTGTACCTCAGAAAGTGTTCCCTCAATACCTCAGGAGGTGCTACCTCAATTCCTCAGTACATCTGAAATTGCACCCTCTGTAACTCAGAAAGTGCTCCCTCAATACCTCATAAAGTACTTCCTCAGTGCCTCAGAAAGTGCTCCCTCAGTACCCCAGAAACTGCCTCCTCAATACCTCAGATGGATCTCCCTCAGTACCTCAGGTAGTTCACCTTCAATGCCTCAAATAGTTCTGCCTCAGTACCTCACAAAGTGCTCCTATAGCACCTCAGATAGTTCTCCCTCAATACCTCAAATAGTTCACCCTCAGTACCTCAAATAGTGCTCCCTCAATTCCTCAGATAGTTCTCCCTCAGTACCTCAGATAGTTCTCCCTCGGTTCCTCAGAAAGTGCTCCCTCAGTACCTCAAAAGTTGCTCTCTTAATACCTCAGACAGTGCTACCTCAATACCTCAAAGTGCTCTCTCGGTACCTCAGGTAGTGCTCCCTCAATACCTCAGACAGTGCTACCTCAATACCTCATAAAGTGCTCTCTCGGTACCTCAGTAGTGCTCCCTCAATACCTCAGAAAATGCTCCCTCAATATCTCAGATAGTTCAAACTCAATACCTCAAAGTGCTCCCGCAATACCTCAGATCGTATTCCCTCAATACCTCAAATACTTCTCCCTCAGTACCTCAGAAAGTGCTAACTCAGTACATCAGAAAGTGCCCCTCAGTACCTCAGAAAATGCTCCCTCAGTAACTCAGAAAGTGCTCCCACACTACCTCAGAAAGTGCCCCCTCAGTACCTCAGAAAGTGATCCCTCAGTTCCTCAAAAGTTGCTCTCTTAATACCTCAGACAGTGCTACCTCAATACCGCATAAAGTGCTCTCTCAATACCTCAGATAATGCTCCCTCAATTCCCCAGATAGTTCTCCCACAGTACCACAGAAAGTGCTACCTCAATTCCTCTGAAAGTGACTCCCTCAGTACCTCAGAAACTGCCTCCTCAATATCGCAGATGGCTCTCCCTCAGAACCTCAGGTAGTTCTCCCTCAATACCTCAAATAGTTCTCCCTCAGTACCTCACAAAGTGCTCCCTCAATACCTCAGGAAGTGCTACCTCAATTCCTCAGTACATCTGAAATTGCTCCCTCTGTACCTCAGAAAGAGCTCCCTCAATACCCCAGAAACTGCCTCCTCAATACCTCAGATGGCTCTCCCTCAGTACCTCAGGTAGTTCGCCTTCAATGCCTCAAATAGTTCTCCCTCAGTACCTCACAAAGTGCTCCCTCAATTCCTCAGATAGTTCTCCCTCAGTACCTCAGGTAGTTCTCCCTCAGTACCTCAGATAGTTCTCCCTCAGTACCTCAGATAGTTCTCCCTCAGTACCTCATAAAGTGCTCCCTCAGTACCTCATAAAGTGCTCCCTCAGTACCTCAAAAGTTGCTCTCTTAATACCTCAGACAGTGCTACTTCAAAAACTCAGAAAGTGCTCCCTCATAACCTCAGACAGTGTTCCCCAATAACCTCAGAAAGCGCTCTCTCAGTACCTCAGAAAGTGATCCCTCAGTACCTCAAAAGGTGCTCTCTTAATGCCTCAGACAGTGCTACCTCAATACCTCAAAGTGCTCCCGCAATATCTCAGATCGTATTCCCTCAATACCTCAAATACTTCTCCCTTAGTACCTCAGAAAGTGCTCCCTCAGTACATCAGATAGTGCTCCCTCAATACCTCAAGAATGCTGCCTCAGTTCCTCAGAAAGTGCTCCCTCTATACCTCAGATAGTGCTCCCTCAATTCCCCAGATAGTTCAACCTCAGTACATCAGAAAGTGCCCCTCAATTCCTCAAACAGCGCTCCCTCAGTAACTCAGAAAGAGCTCTCACAGTTCCTCAGAAAGTGCCCCCTCAGTACCTCAGGTAGTTCTCCCTCAATACCTCAGAGCGTTCTCCCTCAATACCTCAGAAAATGCTCCCTCAATGCCTCTGACAGTGCTCCCTCAATACCTCTGACAGTGCTCCCTCAATACCTCAGAAAATGCTCTCTCAGTCCCTCAGATAGTGCTCCCTCAATACCTCAGATAGTGCTCCCTCAATTCCCCAGATAGTTCAACCTCAGTACATCAGAAAGTGCCCCTCAATTCCTCAAACAGCGCTCCCTCAGTAACTCAGAAAGAGCTCTCAGTTCCTCAGAAAGTGCCCCCTCAGTACCTCAGGTAGTTCTCCCTCAATACCTCTGACAGTGCTCCCTCAATACCTCTGACAGTGCTCCCTCAATACCTCAGATAATGCTCCCTCAATTCCCCAGATAGTTCTCCCTCAGTACCTCAGAAAATGCTCCCTCAATACCTCAAAGTGTTCCCTCAACACCTCAGAAAGTGCTACCTCAATTCCTCTGAAAGTGCTCCCTCAGTACCCCAGAAACTGCCTCCTCAATATCTCAGATGGCTCTCCCTCAGTACCTTAGGTAGTTCTCCCTCAATACCACAAATAGTTCTCCCTCAGTACCTCAGAAAGTGTCCCCTCAATACCTCAGGAAGTGCTACCTTAATTCCTCAGTACATCTGAAATTGCTCCCTCTGTACCTCAGAAAGTGCTAACTCAATACCTCATAAAGTACTTCCTCAATACTTCAGATGGCTCTCCCTCAGTACCTCAGGTAGTTCGCCTTCAATGCCTCAAATATTTCTCCCTCAGTACATCACAAAGTGCTCCTTTAGTACCTCAGATAGTTCTCCCTCAATACCTCAAATAGTGCTCCCTCAGGACCTCAAAGTGATCCCTCAGTTCCTCAAAAGTTGCTCTCTTAATACCTCAGACAGTGCTCCCTCAATACCTCAGAAAGTGCTCCCTCAGTACCTCAGAAAATGCACCCTCAATATCTCAGATAGTTCAACCTCAATACCTCATAAAGTGCTCCCGCAATACGTCAGATTGTATTCCCTCAATACCTCACATACTTCTCCCTCAGTACCTCAGAAAGTGCTCCCTCTGTACATCAGAAAGAGCCCCTCAATACCTCAGACAGCGCTCCCTCAGTAACTCGGAAAGTGCTCCCACAGTACCTCAGATAGTTCTCCCTCAATACCTCAGAAAGTGCTCCCTCAATTCCTCAGATATTTGCCCCTCAGTACCTCAGATAGTTCTCGCTCAGTACCTCAAAAAGTGCTCCCTGAATTCCTCAAAGTGCCAACTCAATATCTGAGTCAGTGCTCCCTCAGTACCTCAGAAATTGCTCCCTCAATATTTCAGATGGTTCTCCCACTATACCTAAGATAATGCTCCCACAATTTCTCAGAAAGTGCTCCCTCAGTACATCAGAAAGAGCTTCCTCTATACCTCAGATGATTCTCCCTCAATACCTCAGAAAATGCTCACTCAATATCTCAGATAGTTCTCCCTCAATACCTGTTAAAGTGCTCCCTCAATACGTCTGAAAGTGCTCCCTCAATACGTCTGAAAGTGCTCCCTCAATACATCTGAAAGTGATCCCTCAATACATCTGAAAGTGATCCCTCAATACATCTGAAAGTGATCCCTCAATCATTCAGATAGTGCTGCCTCAATATTTCAGATAGTTCTCCCTCAGTACCTCAGAAAGTGCCACCTCAATACCTCAGAAAGTGCTCCCTAAATATTTCAGATTGTTCTCCCTCTATACCTCAGATAGTGCTCCTTCAATACCTCAGAAAATGCTCCCTCAATACCTCTGACAGTGCTCCCTCAATACCTCAGAAAAAGCTCTCTCAGCATCTTAGAAAGTGCTCCCTCAATACGTCAGATAATGTTCCCTCAATTCCCTAGATAGTTCTCCCTCAGTACCTCAGAAAATGCTCCCTCAATACCTCAGAAAGTGTTCCCTCAATACCTCAGAAAGTGCTACCTCAATTCCTCAGCACATCTGAAATTGCTCCCTCAGTACTTCAGAAACTGCTCCCTCAGAGTCTAAAAAAGGGCTCTCTCAATACCTCAGAAAGTGCTCCCTCAATATCTCAGGTTGTTCTCCCTCAGTACCACACAAAGTGCTCCCTCAATACCTCAGACAGTCCTACCCCAGGACCTCAGATTCTGCACGCTAAATACCTCAGAATGTGATCCCTCAATACCTCAGAAAGTGATCCCACAGTACCTCAGATAGTTCTCCCTCAATACCTCAGTAAGTGCCCCTCAATACCTCAGTAAGTGCCCCTCAATACCTCAGACAGTGCTCCCTCAGTACCTCAGAAAGTGCTCCCACAGTACCTCAGAAAGTGCTCCCACAGTACCTCAGAAAGTGCTCCCACAGTACCTCAAATAGTTCTCCCTCAATACCTCAAATAGTTATCCCTCAGTACCTCAGAAAGTGCGCCCTGAATTCCTCAGATAGTTCTCCCTCATTACCTCAGAACGTACTCCCTCAATACCTCAGACAGTGCTCCCTCAATACTTCATAAAGTGCTCCAATAGTACCTCAGGTAGTTCTCCCTCAATACGTCAGAAAGTGCTCACTCAGTACCTCAGATCGTTCTCCCTCACTACCTCAGATAGTTCTCCCTCAATACGTCAGAAAGTGCTCCCTCAATACCTCAGATACTTCTCCCTCAATACCTCAGATACTTCTCCCTCAATACCTCAGAGAGTGCACACTCAGTACCTCAGACAGTGCACACTCAGCACATCAGAAAGAGCTCCCACAGTACCTCAGAAAATGCTCCCACAATACCTCAGATAGTGATCCATCAGTACATCAGACAGTGTTCCCTCAGTACCTCAGAAAATGCTCCCACAATACCTCAGATAGTGATCCATCAGTACATCAGACAGTGTTCCCTCAGTACCTCAGAAAATGCTCCCTCAATTCATCAGAATGTGCTCCCTCAACACCTCGTATGGTTCTTCCTCAGTACCTCAGACAGTGCTCCCTCAGTACCTCAGACAGTGCTTCCTCAGTACCTCAGACAGTGCTTCCTCAGTACCTCAGACAGTGCTTCCTCAGTACCTCAGACAGTGCCCCCTCAATACCTCAGATAGTGCTCCCTCAATACCTCAGATAGTGCTCCCTCAATACCTCAGATAGTGCTCCCTCAATACCTCAAATACTTCTCCCTCAATACCTTAAATACTTCTCCCTCAATACCTCAGAAAGTGCTCCCTCAATACCTCAGAAATTGCTTCCTCAATACCTCAGAAAGTGTTCCCTCAGTCCCTCAGACAGTGCTCCCTCAATACTTCTGAAATTGCTCCCTCAGTACCTCAGAACGTGCTCCCTCAATACCTCAGATAATGCTCCCTCAATACTTCAGAAAGTTCTCCCGCAGTACCTCAGATAATGCTCCCTCAATATCTCAGATAGTGCTCCCTCGATACCTCAGATAGTGCTCCCTCGATACCTCAGATAGTGCTCCCTCAATACCTCAGACAGTGCACACTCAGCACATCAGAAAGAGCTCCCTCAGTACCTCAGAAAATGCTCCCACAATACCTCAGATAGTGATCCATCAGTACATCAGACAGTGTTCCCTCAGTACCTCAGAAAATGCTCCCTCAATTCATCAGAATGTGCTCCCTCAACACCTCGTATGGTTCTCCCTCAGTACCTCAGACAGTGCCCCCTCAATACCTCAGAAATTGCTTCCTCAATACCTCAGAAAGTGTTCCCTCAGTCCCTCAGAAAGTGTTCCCTGAGTCCCTCAGACAGTGCTCCCTCAATACTTCTGAAATTGCTCCCTCAGTACCTCAGAACGTGCTCCCTCAATACATTAGATAATGTTCCCTCAATACTTCAGAAAGTTCTCCCGCAGTACCTCAGATAATGCTCCCTAAATACCACAAAAAGTGCTCCCTAAATACCACAAAAAGTGCTCCCTCGATATCTCAGATAGTGCTCCCTCGATATCTCAGATAGTGCTCCCTCAGTACCCGAGATATTCCTCCCTCAGTACCCGAGATATTCCTCCCTCAGTACCCGAGATATTCCTCCCTCAGTACCCGAGATATTCCTCCCTCAGTACCTCAGAGAGTGCTCCCTCAGTACCTCAGAGAGTGCTCCCTCAGTACCTCTGAAAGCACCACTTTGTTGTGTTTAACCCCCAAAGCCCCTCAGACAGTAGCTCCACAAAACATTCACATCCTCAACACTTCAGGGCTCTGCCCAGCTCCCCCCTTCAGACGGTGAGGACCCACATCCACTCCTGTCCAAGATTGGAGCCCATGTTCCCAGAACATGACTTGTCTCTGTGGATTAATTTTAGAATTCCTACAGTGTAGAAGCAAGCCATTCCGTCCATTGGGCCCACTCTGACTGTCTGAACAGCATCCCACCCAGACTCACATCCTCTACTCTATCCCTGTAATGCTGCATTTCCCATGGCATCTTTGGACTGTGGGAGGAAACTGGATCACCCGGAGGAAACCCGCACAGATAGAGAGAGAATGTGTAAACTCTACACAGACAGTCACCGGGAGTTAGAATCAAACCACTGAGGCACCTTGCTGTCCTCTCTCCCTGGATGTCATCTCATCTAACCTTTTACTAAGCAGTCTCCCATGTGAAAACATCTCATCTGTGTCCTTGGTCATCCCTTCAAAAGCTCCATCAAGTTGGACACATCATTTCCACAAACAAAGCCAAGCTGACCATCCCTAATCAATTCTTGCTTTTCCAAATGTATGTAAGTTGTCTCTCAGAATGCCCTCCAACAGCTGACCCACCACTGCCATCAGGCTCACAGCTCCATAGTACAATGGCTGTACCTTGCAGCCTTACTTCAATAATGGCCCACCATTAATCACCCTCCAGTCTTCAGGCACCTCACCCGTTGTCACTGATCGGTCCATCTGACAAGGCCATCTCCATCCTTCTGTAACCTAAGGCTATCCTCCTCAGTATTTATCACCCAACCAATCTTCACATCATTCATGAACCCAATGATTAACCATCCACCATTCAAACCTACATCTTTTCTATCAGCCACATCAGCAAGACCCCAACAGTGAGACATGAACGGACAGAGATTTCTCATTGGGCCATCACTGTCTGCTTCCTGTCACTCAGCATTCTGCGCCAAATTCCTTGGATCTTGAGTTTTTGTGTTCACTATCAGTTTCCGGTATGGATCCTGATAAAAGCCTCACTAACCTCCAAGCAGGCGACAGGAAAGTATTGCCCTTATTTACACACCTGGTCACCTCCTTAAACAGTGCAATCCCATTGGTCAGACCTGACCTCCCCTTAACAGAGCCATTCTGACTGTTCTTCATGAACTCCAGTCTCTTTAAATGCTGATTAATTCTATCTCCCAAACTTGCTTCCAACAGACATCCCACCCACGATATTAGCCTGACTGGCCTGGAGCTGCCTGGTATATCCCATGCTCCCTCTTGAATAACAGTACCACATGGTCAGTCTACAGACAACTCTCCTGTGGCCAGAGGGGATTTGAAAATGCTTGCTAGTGTACCTGTCACTTCCTCCAACACCTCATTCTGTAAACTGAGATACATTTCCACCGTCTTTGGAGATTTATTGGGTTGTAAGGAGGCCAGACCACTCAGAACCATCTCTCTCTATATATATGCTAATTCATTTAATTATATCACAGAGCATCTCCACGATTTATTATCAACCCTGTCCCAGTGAGCACTGGCAAAATGCATCCATTCACTACAACCTCTGGGTTCATGCACAAACTCTCCCTGTGTTCCACAACCTACTCTTTCTCTCATTATCAATTCACCCTTAATGTCACTGTAAGGAATTTTCAGATTTTTATTTCCTCTCTTAGCCCTCCTCTCTCCCAGGCAATTAGCCTGCGATACGGTTTGGAGGAGTGTGGGATGTCATTCTGGAAGTGGATGAGCATTGGGAAGCTCAGAAATAAGGAACACACGACTGTGCTGAGTGTGGGGCAGTGGGATCCATTTGGGATTTGCACACGGAAGCTGAGGAATAAACCTCGCCCTGCAGCATGAAAATATCCCTTTGAGCTGGCATGTCAATCACGTGAAACGAACCCTCCAACCCTGAGAAAAGAGGATGTAACCTCTTCAAGTTCAAAAACCAAATGAAGACGGTCTGTTTGAACAGTCTCTGGAATCTGGACACGGGAATCATTGCTGAGCAGGGTCTGTAGGACGCAGAAGCAGAAATGTACTGAACAATTCCAGATATTCCTCGTAGACCACAAGGCATGGGAGCAGAAATTAGGCCATTCAGCCCATCTGACAGTGTGGCACTCACTCAGTACTGACTCTCTTACAATGCAGGTATCCCCCAGCCTGATGCGCTGACAGTGCAGCCCTCCCTCAGTACTGATCCTCTGACAGTGCAGCACTCCCTCAATACTGACCCTCTTACAGTGCGGCACTCCCACAGTACTGACCGTTTGATAGTGTAGCACTTTCTCTGTACTGACCCTCTGACACTGCAGCACTCCCTCCACACTGACCCTCTGACAGTGCAGCTCTCCCTCAGTACTGACCCTCTGACAGTGTAGCACTCCCTCCACACTGACCCTCTGACAGTGCAGCACTGCCTCAGTACTGACCCTCTGAAACAACACTCCCTCAGAACTGACACACTGACCGTGTCGCACTCTCTCAGTAATGACCCTTTGACAGTCCATCACCCTCTCAGTACTGACCCTCTGACAATGCAGCTCTCCCTCAGTACTGACCCTCCGACAGTGCAGCTCTCCCTCAGTACAGACCCTCCAACAGTGCAGCTCTCCCACAGTACAGACCCTCTGACATTGCAGCACTCCCTCAGTACAGACCCTCTCACAGTGCTGCACTCCATCAGTACTGACCCTCTGACAATGCTGCACTCCCTCCACACTGACCCTTTGACAATGCTGCACTCCCTCAGTACTGACCCTCTGACAGTGCTGCACTCCCTCCACACTGACCCTCTGACACTACTGCACTCCCTCCACACTGATCCTCTGACAATCTGCACTCCCTCCGTACTGACCCTCTGACAGTGCAGCACTCCCTCAGTACTGACCCTCTGACAGTGCAGCTCTCCCACAGTACTGATCCTCTGACAGTGCAGCACTCCCTCAGTACTGACCCTCTGACAGTGCAGCTCTCCCTCAGTACTGACCCTCTGACAGTGCAGCACTGCCTCAGTACTAACCCTCTGAAACAACACTCCCTCAGAACTGACACACTGACCGTGTAGCGCTCCCTCAGTAATGACCCTTTGACAGTCCATCACCCCCTCAGTACTGACCCTCTGGCAATGCGGCAATTACTCAGTACTGACTGTCCGACACATAGTGTGGCGCTCCATCAGTACTGACCCCCTCACAGCGCGGTGATCCCTCAGTACTAACTACCTCAGAGTGTGGCGCTCCATCAGTAGTAACCCTCTCAGTGCAACACTCTGACAGCATGGCCATCCATTAGCACTGACCCTCAGAGAGTGCGCACTTCATCATTGCTGACTCTCTCACTGCATAACAATCCCCCCGTCCTGACTCTCTGACAATGCTGCACTCCCTCCACACTGACCCCCTGACAGTGCTGCACTCCCTCCACACTGATCCTCTGACAATGCTGCGCTCCCTCCACACTGACTCTCTGACAATGCTGCACTCCCTCCACACAGACCCTCTGACAATGCTGCGCTCCCTCCACACTGATCCTCCGACAATGCTGCACTCCCCCCACACTGACCCTCTGACATTGCTGCACTCCCTCCACACAGACCCTCTGACAATGCTGCACTCCCTCCACACAGACCCTCTGACAATGCTGCACTCCCTCCACACAGATCCTCTGATAGTGATGCACTCCCTCAGTACTGACTCTGACAGTGTGGAAGTGACCCTGTACTGACCCTCCGACAGTGTGGCCCAATCTCATGAAAATACCTCTGACAGTGCAGCTCTCCCTCAGAACTGACTCTGACAGTGCAGCTCTCCTTCCGTACTGACCCTCTGACAGTGCAGCTCTCCCTCAGAACTGACTCTGACAGTGCAGCTCTCCTTCCGTACTGACCCTCTGACAGTGCAGCACTCCCTCAGAGTCACAGAGATACACAGCTTGGAAACAATCCTTCCTGTCCAACGCGACCATACCAACCAGATATTCTCATCTCATTTCGTTCCATTTTCTAGCACTTGGCTGATATCTCTCTAAACCCTTCCTATTCACATACTCATACATTTAAATGTCGCAATTGTACCAGCCCCCATCACTTCCTCTGGCAGCTACCCGCATGCCCTTGAATAAGTGCTCAAACATTCATACTGTCGATACAAACTCCAATAAACACCAACCTACAAAAGGGTATCACTGTCATCTTCAACCCACCCTTTGCTTCATCGTTATGCTGATTGCAGCACAGGTACAGAAACAGTCTTAGTGACCATCCACCGTCACCCTGTAATACACTTATTTTCAAATGGGGCTTGCATGTGAGTCCCACACCCTCTAATAGTTACCTGGAAGGTGGGGGTGAGCTGTACTCTCCTGCTGCAGTCCTTGGGTGTCCCACAGTGATGTTAGGGAGGGAGCTCCAGGATTTTGGCCTGAACCATGTAAAGAGCTCTCTTCCTGGAGTGCCTTTTTAAAGTTGGGAAGTTAGTATAGACCAGGAGGACCCGAGAGCTGCTGTCCTGTCAGAGAGAGAGGCCTGGTGGGTGACACACCTCAGGTGAGGGGCGAGGTTGAGAAGCTGGGGCCTTCATGGTAATTTCAGACATGATAGAGATTGAGCCAACAGTGTTGGCATCACAAACCTGTTAGCTGAGGTAACTGACCCCCCCTTTGTAGCCGAGGGGTTCAATCCCTTGAACAGAGCAAGCTTGAGAATTCAACACTAAAACCAATCTGTACGGACCCGCTGGAGACCTGAAACATCAATACAGAGATTGCTGAAGAAGCTAAGCATGTCCAGCAGCATCTCTGATGGGAGAGGGAGAAAGAGACAGAGAGAGAGTTCACCTTTCAATCCAGTGATTTCTGCGGGAAAGCTCCTTCAGAACAGACCGTTTTGAGGAAGGGTCACTTGAAATGTGAATTGTTCCTCTCTCTCCTCACCGTTGCTGCTGAATATCCCCAGCCATCTGTTTGCTTGAGAATTTGATCTGACCTGATCCAAGCGTCACTGAGTCATTCAGTCTGTGCTCAATGCCCTGAGGCAGCCTCTGCTGAAAGTTGACAAACAGGTTTACGAGGTGTTCTGGGATAAACATACTGGGGTGCAAATGTGTTGCTGGTCAAAGCACAGC